>NC_047022.1:42330465-42382965 GCF_902652985.1 Pecten maximus | reverse complement strand
CCTTTATAACAAATGTTGTTTACTATGCTGAGGCCAGCTGTAAGTAGCCATCTCTTTAAGTGTCACAAAATACATTCCATCAGGCTCCCTATTAATGCTTGTAAAACCTGACACCAAGGGAGATAATCAAACTTGTCACACATTTATACCGCAATAAACTAGTCCAAACAATTCATTTAGAACAGTCTACTGTGGTTCCAGGGGTTGACACTAACTGTGGACATTGCCCTTTCTTGTGTTGGTCCTCCTGAGGAATCAATCCTCTGGATAGCTACTCCTTACAAGGTAAATGGACTGTAAAAATATCCCTTTCATGCAGGATATCATTAATTTGTTAGAGTGAAAGCTTGTAACACCTGAATCCTATCAGGTAACTAATACGTATCACTTTAATTTGGAGTGCGACATTTGATCGTTAGGAATTTTGAACCTGAATACTTGCTGATCCAGGAACTCTGTAAACAAGGGCCACCAGTAAATGGGACTCTAATCTAATATTTACCATTGGATAACCCCCCTGATGGTGAAATAAAGCTAAATGTTAAATCTTTGATCCAAACAGCATTATCCTCACATCTCTTTACAACCCACACGCTTCATCGCCTCAGATATCACTCAAATCATTTACATATCGTTTTTTAAACTTTTCTAAAACAAATATCTGATACCTTTCATGCAATTTCTGCTGAACTGGTGAAGTTTGGTTGTTGTTTATGATGAAGTTTGGTTATTTTTGTTGTTTAATGGTGAAGTTTGGTTGTTATTTTATGGTAAATTTTGGTTGTTGCTTGATGGTGAAGTTCTGTTGTTGTTTGATGGTGAAGTTTGGTTGTTTTATGGTGAAGTTTGGTCGTTGTTTGATGGTGAAGTTTGGTTGTTTTATGGTGAAGTTTGGTCGTTGTTTGATGGTGAAGTTTGGTTGTTGTTTGATGGTGAAGTTGGGTTGTTGTTTGATGGTGAAGTTGGGTTGTTGTCGGATGGTGAAGTTTGGTTGTTGTCGGATGGTAAAGTTTGGTTGTTATTTTATGGTAAATTTTGGTTGTTGCTTGATGGTGAAGTTCTGTTGTTGTTTGATGGTGAAGTTTGGTTGTTTTATGGTGAAGTTTGGTCGTTGTTTGATGGTGAAGTTTGGTTGTTTTATGGTGAAGTTTGGTCGTTGTTTGATGGTGAAGTTTGGTTGTTGTTTGATGGTGAAGTTGGGTTGTTTTATGGTGAAGTTTGGTTGTTTTATGGTGAAGTTTGGTCGTTGTTTGATGGTGAAGTTTGGTTGTTGTTTGATGGTGAAGTTGGGTTGTTGTTTGATGGTGAAGTTGGGTTGTTGTCGGATGGTAAAGTTTGGTTGTTATTTTATGGTAAATTTTGGTTGTTGCTTGATGGTGAAGTTCTGTTGTTGTTTGATGGTGAAGTTTGGTCGTTGTTTGATGGTGAAGTTTGGTTGTTTTATGGTGAAGTTTGGTCGTTGTTTGATGGTGAAGTTTGGTTGTTGTTTGATGGTGAAGTTGGGTTGTTTTATGGTGAAGTTTGGTCGTTGTTTGATGGTGAAGTTTGGTTTTTGTTTGATGGTGAAGTTTGGTTTTTGTTTGATGGTGAAGTTTGGTCGTTGTTTGATGGTGAAGTTTGGTTGTTGTTTGATGGTGAAGTTTGGTCGTTGTTTGATGGTAAAGTTTGGTTGTTGTTTGATGGTGAAGTGTGGTCGTTATTTTATGGTGAAGTTTGGTCGTTGTTTTATGCTGAACATAACATATTCCTAATCATTTTAAATAGCAACGCCACAACCAGCTTTTATTCCATATTATTTGATTTTCAGACAATTCTTGCTTGTTTTTTAACCTTGAAACATATTTCTGCTTGCAGTAATTCCTATGCGACTGACCTAGAAATATTCCTGATTATTGACTTTAGAATAATTCCGGTTCATCTGATCTTAAAGACAACTTTTGCTAGTTATAATATAAATGGACTCCTGGGTGTTGATGAAGTTTTCTGATTGTTTGAAATTGATGACAACTCTTAGTAATTTGAAATTTATGGCAGAGATTCTGACAGAACCTAAAAGGATCACATGTATTCTCTGCAGAGGTGTCAAACACATCCAGAACCTTTCATTTGCCTGACTTCACAGAATCTGACAGCTAATGGTAGCCACACTGGGGGATGTCCCCAATGGTTCCCCTCGGACTCAGAAACTCTGTAGTAAGGCAGCTAGCCCTGTCATCCTTGTGTTTGATGTAATATCAACTGTGCTCTTAGATAGAACAGACAACTTTGGCAGTTTCCATCTTACATATATCATTCTATAACACACCCATGTACAACAAATGTATCACACTCATTCTTCCTTATCCAGACCACAGTCAAAATGGAAAAGACCACTTCGTGAATATATTTGGTCTGATATTGGAAGACATGAAAATGATGTATAAACATGAACTGTTTTCCTTGTTGATAAGATCCACAAATCAGGTGTATGGGATTCAGCTGAAATACTAGACTACTAATTGAGTTATATCCATGAAACTGTCTAAATACATGGAAATCACATAAGTAAGTAGCCAGGAACATTTCAGGTTACACTTAATCAAATCATTACGAAATTGTTACTAGCACTGCATGAAATTATTTAGGAAACCATCAAGGGATACATTATACTAGCTCAGAAAGAAAACTTTTACGAAACTATCAATTGGATATGTTACTAGCTCAGAATGAAAACTTTTACGAAACTATGAATTGGATATGTTACTAGCTCAGAAAGAAAACTTTTACGAAACTATCAATTGGATATGTTACTAGCTCAGAATGAAAACTTTTACGAAACTATCAATTGGATATGCTACTAGCTCAGAGTGAAAACTTTTACGAAACTATCAATTGAATATGCTGCTAGCTCAGAGTGAATTTTTTTTACGAAACTAATCAAACTATCAATTAAATATGCCACTAGCTCAGTGTAAAAACTTTTACAAAATTATCAACTAAATATGTTACTAGCTCAGAGTAAAAACTTTCATGAAAATATCAGTGAATATATATATGTTACTAGCTCATAATTAAAACCTTGACCAAACTGTTAGAGCCATATGTTACTAGCAGAGTGTGTAATTTTTACAAAACTATCAAGAATACATTAGTGTAACCAAGAATCAAAACTTGTACCACATAATCCTTACAACAGAGCAGGCCAGAGTCAGTGAGCTAGGATAGAGCGGGCCAGAGTCAGTGAGCTAGGATAGAGCGGGCCAGAGTCAGTGAGCTAGGATAGAGCGGGCCAGAGTCAGTGAGCTAGGATAGAGCGGGCCAGAGTCAGTGAGCTAGGATAGAGCGGGCCAGAGTCAGTGAGCTAGGATAGAGCGGGCCAGAGTCAGTGAGGATAGAACGGGCCAGAGTCAGTGAGGATAGAGTGGGCCAGAGTCAGTGAGGATAGAACGGGCCAGAGTCAGTGAGGATAGAACGGGCCAGAGTCAGTGAAGATAGAGTGGGCCAGAGTCAGTGAGGATAGAGCGGGCCAGAGTCAGTGAGGATAGAGCGGGCCAGAGTCCGTGAGGATAGAGCGGGCCAGAGTCAGTAAGGATAGAGCGGGCCAGAGTCAGTGAGGATATGTTTATCAGCACCTGGAGGATGTGATGAGAGACATGTACATCGTAATACAGGTCACAAGCAGACCTCCATGATTATCAATGTGATAGCACCTCAATGATTCAATGCTTCCATAGATATTAACATAACATATGATTACATCAATGACTTTGAAAAACTGAACTCAGAACAGCAACACTCCACACTCGAATTTTCTTGACAACACAATAAATTGAATATTATGACAATCTTTAACAATTAAGATGACAGTGAGGTATGTAGCAGAGAACACTATTTCCATAATTCAGTTCCACAGTATGAATTATGACAGAGATAAAATTCTGGATTAAATTGAGGCTATAGAGTAAATGTAAACAATGATAATGACTTACATATTATGATGGCGGTCCACACCACTGATGACCTGTGACAGGTATAGCCCTGGTTATACCACAGAGCTAGTCATTGGTGTACTAGAGCTACCCTAACACACGGAGGCTGGGGACTATATATAGAGCACGGAAAGCAAACATCTCTGGAATATGAATCATCATATCACAGTTGTACAAAAATCTCCAAATAATGACAGAACAAGTTGTGTGTAAGCCACGGTTCAGCTCCCTGTGTAATTAACTGACTGTTCTGGGCAGACAAAAATAAATCTCATAGGTGAAATAATGTACTTTGATAAATACCCACCTACTCCACCTGTAGGAAATTTCAGTCTAGTCTTACCCCATTCCAGGCCCATTCCATCTGAAGGAAATTTCAGTCTAGTCTTACCCAATACAGACTCACTCCATCTGAAGGAAATTTCAGTCTAGTCTTACCCAATATCCGACTCACTCCATCTGAAGGAAATTTCAGTCTAGTCTTACCCAATAACCGACTCACTCCATCTGAAGGAAATTTCAGTCTAGTCTTACCCAATATCCGACTCACTCCATCTGAAGGAAAGTGTCTAGTCTTACACAATACCCGATCCATTCCTTCCCAATACACTGTACCAGACCCATTCCAACTGAAGGAAATTTCAGTCTAGTCTTACCTGTTTATTTGACCCAGACCTTCTGTAGATGATTTCAGTCAAGTCTACGTATGAAGCACAATAAGTTTCAGAATGGTATACTCTTTACACTATTTGTCCTGTATGCAATCTTACAAAGTTTTGTAAAATAATACTTTTTTATTTCAAATCAAAGAAGGTTTTCATTAAATTAAATCCACAGTTTATTGTGGAGATTGGAATCAGACAGAAGGTATAAAACAGCTGTTCAACAAGTTCATGCTGTAGACATTTCGGTCTGATAACACTGCTGAGTAAATATACAAAATAATTCATTTGTTGGTTATTGAATTTATCTCTGACATCAGCAGGTGGAATGTAAGCATGGTGATTTTATCTAAAAGTAAAATGATTTAAAGTAAAGTAAAATTATTTGAAGTATTTCAATAACTGCACATATTATTTTTACATCATTTTCGATCTGAATTTATTATCCTTGTAGAACAAATTTTTCCTGTTATCATGCACACATAACTTTATAATGTTCTACCTTATTAGTGAACAAAGTTACTGATTATCTGCCCTTGTTGTTCCTTTAAACATTTTTTGGGAAAATATTTAATTAGAATTTGCAGTAAATCAAGATTTACATGACATGGTAGATATTTTAACAATGAATACATTTAACATACCGTATTTGACCTAATAAGGGCGCCTGCCCTAATAAGGGCGCAGCTACCTTTTTTCAAGGAAATAAATCTTTGACTGAGTGTCAAAATGGTGATCAAAAGTAATAATTCATGTGAAATATTTTGCTAATTTATGTGTTCAATTTTCTTCAGCAAATTAAGTAACTGGAACACATGTTTTCGCCACATTTTGTGTATTCCTAGAGGCTACAGATGACATGTCAGTGCAAAGAGCACCCAAAACTAAACACTAAACACACATACAAATAATAACTTACCATCTTTATCTGAAGATAAAGTAAAGACTTCATTCTTGTTGATAAATAACTTTTGTTCAGAACAGAAAGCTAGTAAAAGACATTGTAAATCAATTATTAGGTCAAAGAAAACGATGTCTGATATGATCTGGGAAATCACCTGTTTCTATAAATAGAACACAAAAGAGTTCCATTTGAACATAAAATGGTGGAACGCACGTTCTCTGGTCTAAAGATCAGCTGGCATGGTTTACAAGTTTACATGAGTATTCAAGTGATGTTAAAGCTTAATATATGATAATGAATACAGTCAAACTTGTAATAGCGGACACCCTTATATAGCGGACACCTGTCCATAACGGACACTTCCAGGAATCCCCAATGAAAATCACTATATAAATATCATGTATATAGCGGACACCTTCCTAATGCGGACAGCGGACACTTATTTTTGTCCGTAAAGTTGTTTAAAATTCCATATAACGGACACGTGAAACCATAGCTGTGTTGATATTTGTGTGTAAAACGTTTCTAAATAACAAGCAGAGCCTTAATTACTCAATTCCCCTGGCAGCAATGCTAACTTAGGAAGCCACTTCATCAGTCACTAATTGTCCTGTTACCTGTAAGTTGCTGTAACAATATTGGGCAGTAATTACAAGAGAGTGACCGATCGCCATCGGCAGAGGTGTTTGTTTACTCAACCTCACCAGTGACAGCTAAGCTTAGCCATTCAACCATAGCCTAGACAACAAGAATGGTCAGGTGGTAATTAAATCATTATCAAGACAAACAAAAGAGGGACAAAGCAATAGTTATGATTGTCATAATTGTTTTACTTACAAAATCAACCGTACGCAAATCTGACAGCACATGGTTGTCAGCCGCCATTTTCTCACACTCGGAACTCCTCGGAATATGACTACGTAACATATGAAGAACAGCTGAAGAGTTCCGAGTGTCTTTGTATACACTATACTAATTGACTGAACCAGAAAACGGTATTTATTAAATTAAATCCCTACATGGATTTCAGAAAATAGGTCTCAAATAAATGCTGAGGGATTATAATTATCAGAGGAAAATGCACTTTCATTTATAAAGAGTTAATTTTGTAATAGAAAAGATATTTCAAGCATATTTATTTTCCAAAATATTGAGGATTAATGAAAATTGTTTTACTATGATAAGAATTATCTTTACTTTTTTTACAATGTTGAGTATTTGTCTGAATAGAAATGCAGTATAGTATGATATTGGGAAGATTTTTTTAGAAACTATAGGCTTAATATAAATTATTAAAAATATCAGCTCTAATTTTTGTGTCAGATGAATGATTGAAAATTAATTAATTAAGCATTTATCTTTAATTATTTGTCTTTTATTCATTTGTTTAAGTGTTTGAATATATAATAAATCAGGAGACATATAGTGTACTATGAACAGACTTTGGTTTGTTTCTTCCTTTATAAGGGACATAACTCGTTGAACCTCTATATAAAGGACACCTCTCTATAAAGGACACTTTTGCCTTGTCCCTTAGGTGTCCTTTATAGACAGGTTCGACTGTAGATATCTTCATCTGGAATATTTTTATGACTGAATATTTTACCGTTTCCACAACCTTGGGTATTCTGCTATAAGGTATAGTCTGTTTCATAAAACTTCAGAATAACTAATCTTAATAAGGGCGCCCCCACTGTCAATTACCCGCGCCCTGCGCCCTTATTAGGTCAAATACGGTATGTGTAGGTTTTTAGTTATACTAATTCCGACACAGTAAACAATTAGCAGTGTGACGTTATGTCTTCATGATAAACCTGATTTGTAAGTCAACACCTGGCCGACTGCCACCTCTCTTAATTAGCTTGTTACTTGGACGTCTTACCTGGTGTGTTTTTTTCACCTGTACAACATTTACATTGCCTGTACCTGATGTGACATCAACACCCATGTAACCATAATTTAATGCAAGTGTCAAACATTTGAACAACGACCTGAAATTGAATCAGATTTCCACATGTCAGCATTATAAATGGGTTGGTATGGCAGTTTGGTATAGTTACTGGTGAAATTACAAATAAACAGGCATGTCACAAGTCAGTGTCGAGTAACATGTACTATTGGAGGGGTGACCTGTCCTCTACATTGATGACTGAGCAGCAGACTGGGGTATCCTCTGTAATATCTATAGAAGGATCTGAAACAAATCCTCTGGAGGAGATCTCAGGGACTTTACTTGTTGCCCTTCATACAATCCTAGGACAGCGTTGCCATGGGTAGGTTGATAAGGAGGTAATTCGATGGACTGTTCAATCCAGATTTTTGTTTTCACTGAAACTTGATTCCAACAATGAAAATTTATAACAGGAAAACTTTAGATGGACAATCTTGAAACCCTCTGCAAAGTACAGAAGACATTAAATTCTGGTCATAATTCTCACAGACACCAAAATTTCTAGTGTGTAGAATGATTCTAGAGGAGACAGTTACAGTGTCTTTATATTATAGGAGATGTCGTCCAGTATTCTACATACCCAAGTTACAGTTACAGTGTCTTTATATTACAGGGGATGTCGTCCAGTATTCTACATACCCAAGTTATAGTTACAGTGTCTTTATATTACAGGGGATGTCGTCCAGTATTCTACATACCCAAGTTATAGTTACAGTGTCTTTATATTACAGGGGATGTCGTCCAGTATTCTACATACCCAAGTTATAGTTACAGTGTCTTTATATTACAGGGGATGTCGTCCAGTATTCTACATACCCAAGTTATAGTTACAGTGTCTTTATATTACAGGGGATGTCGTCCAGTATTCTACATACCCAAGTTATAGTTACAGTGTCTTTATATTACAGGGGATGTCGTCCAGTATTCTACATACCCAAGTTACAGTTACAGTGTCTTTATATTACAGGGGATGTCGTCCAGTATTCTACATACCCAAGTTACAGTTACAGTGTCTTTATATTACAGGGGATGTCGTCCAGTATTCTACATACCCAAGTTATAGTTACAGTGTCTTTATATTACAGGGGATGTCGTCCAGTATTCTACATACCCAAGTTACAGTTACAGTGTCTTTATATTATAGGGGATGTCGTCCAGTATTCTACATACCCAAGTTACAGGGGATGTCGCCCAGTATTCTACATACCCAAGTTACAGGGGATGTCGTCCAGTATTCTACATACCCAAGTTACAGGGGATGTCGTCCAGTATTCTACATACCCAAGTTACAGGGGATGTCGTCCAGTATTCTACATACCCAAGTTACAGGGGATGTAGTCCAGTATTCTACATACCCAAGTTACAGTTACATTGTCTTTATATTACAGGGGATGTCGTCCAGTATTCTACATACCCAAGTTGCTCTGTGTTGACCTGATACCATGAATTATAATATACACTTCCTATACTTTTATAAATCAGACTGCTTACAGACAGGAAACACACAGAAATAGAGATTTTCCTACTATTACAATAATGGCCCAATTCTACAGGAGATTTCCACATTAATGTAAGTTATCTCAGTTGCCATGGAAATAACTGAATACAGAACTCCTGATGTTTGCTTCCCTAAACATTTTTAATACAGTTTTCAGAGACTGTCTTTTAATTCTCCATAATTCTTAAAGAGGCTGCATTGATCAATTACCATGTTTTAGACCGGGGCCTAGGGTCCTGTAAAGCATTTACCCCCAGTTACTGGAGATCTGATAGTTCTGGCTAGTGAATGATTGCCTGACTAAAAACTCCTAAATCTTTACTGATAACATCTGTACTCACTTTTTACTCTACAATCTCAAATACTTCAAATTTTGAAATTGAAGATTTAAAATTCTATGCAGGTGATGTCATTTGACAGAGATGTATAATCTGTACTAGATTCTATTTCTACACTTATCTGGCTCTCCATCTAATGGCTATACTGAAGTATAGAACAGGTGCTCCCAGCTACCTCACGATATTATCAAGTTCATTCACAAAATCTCACCAATCCATACAAAAGTTCAATTGTGAACATCTTCTAAACTAGGGTTACTTTAAAATAATCAATAAACTAAGCTCAGTAAAAGAAATATAAGTCTGATAAACTCAGTACAGTTAACTGGGGATCCACTCAGTACAGTAAACTGGAGATCCACTCAGTACAGTAAACTGGGGATCCACTCAGTACAGTAAACTGGGGATCCACTCAGTACAGTAAACTGGGGATCCACTCAGTACAGTAAACTGGAGATCCACTCAGTACAGTAAACTGGGGATCCACTCAGTACAGTAAACTGGGGATCCACTCAGTACAGTAAACTGGAGATCCACTCAGTACAGTAAACTGGGGATCCACTCAGTACAGTAAACTGGGGATCCACTCAGTACAGTAAACTGGGGATCCACTCAGTACAGTGAACTTGGGATCCACTCAGTACAGTAAACTGGACATCCACTCAGTACAGTAAACTAGAGATCCACTCAATACAGTAAACTGGGGATCCACTCAGTACAGTAAACTAGAGATCCACTCAGTACAGTAAACTAGAGATCCACTCAGTACAGTAAACTAGAGATCCACTCAGTACAGTAAACTGGAGATCCACTCAGTACAGTCAACTGGGGATCCACTCAGTACAGTAAACTGGGGATCCACTCAGTACAGTAAACTAGAGATCCACTCAGTACAGTCAACTAGGGATCCACTCGGTACAGTAAACTGGAGATCCACTCGGTACAGTAAACTGGGGATCGACTCGGTACAGTAAACTGGGCATCCACTCGGTACAGTAAACTGGGGATCCACTCAGTACAGTAAACTGGGGATCCACTCAGTACAGTAAACTGGGGAACCACTCAGTACAGTAAACTGGGGATCCACTCAGTACAGTAAACTGGGGATCCACTCAGTACAGTAAACTGGAGATCCACTCAGTACAGTAAACTGGAGATCCACTCAGTACAGTAAACTGGAGATCCACTCAGTACAGTAAACTGGGGATCCACTCAGTACAGTAAACTAGAGATCCACTCAGTACAGTAAACTGGGGATCCACTCAGTACAGTAAACTGGGGATCCACTCAGTACAGTAAACTAGATATCCACTCAGTACAGTAAACTAGGGATCCACTCAGTACAGTAAACTGGGGATCAGCTTAGTACAGTAAACTAGAGATATGTCAGCGTGTAATTCTAAATACAGAAGAAATATGGCAAAAACTGGTGACTGGGTTCTATTCCTGTAGTGATTCCTATAACATATGGTTAACATGCAGTTATTTTGGGTAGGCCATGAATGCGGTACCTATTTTACAAATGACTAATGGTGCAGTTATGAGTGCATGAATCACACAAAACAGGTCATACCAACAACAGGAGGAGACTAAATAGTTACATGGAGGAGGGAGGGGGTTATATGGGGATGTGGGAAGGGAGGGGGTTATATGGGGATGTGGGGAGGGAGGGGGTTATATGGGGATGTGGGGAGGGAGGGGATTAATTGGTTATGTGGGGAGTGAGGGAGGGCTTAATTGGTTATGTGGGATGGGAGGGGGTAATTGGTTATGTGGGAAGGGAGGGGGTTATATGGGGATGTGGGGACCGACAGGATTAATTGATTATGTGGGGAGTGAGGGAGGGGATTAATTGGTCATGTGGGATGGGAGGGGGGTAATTGGTTATGTGGGAAGGGAGGGGGTTATATGGGGCTGTGGGGAGGGAGGGGATTAATTGATTATGTGGGAAGGGAGGGGGTTATATGGTGATGTGGGGAGGGAGGGGGTTAATTCGTTATTTGGGAATGGAGCGATACATTATAATATACACTTTCTACCTCAATAAATATTGGTTTGATCTATGTGGAGTATGATGTTATCTCTATAAGGAAGAAAGCCAATCCGATCCAATATCATACAAAATGCATCTCAATAATATAACACAAATTAAAAGGGACTGACAAGAAATACACTATTATAAGTACACAGAGAGGACCCCATCTGATCTTGTACAAAATGTACCACAACAATTTTAAATCAGGATGATAGATATGATTGAATTGCGTTTTATTAAACTTGTAAGATTTACATCACAACTTAAGTTATTTGACAAGACCAATCCCCTCTGTCGGAGTGTGGTTAACAGGAAGACACTGCTGTCTGAAGCATTCCTGGATAAACCTACGTTATCTACAACAGGACCAGACAAACTTCCGAGGGGAAATCCGTTATAATCAGGCCCACTTCTCTGACACAGGGATCATTATGGGTCCTGGAGCTGTCCCCTTAAATCTGTGATAGCTACTGATGAAAACAGAACCTATTTACACTGAGCAGATCTGTTGTCTGATACATATAACAGTATAGTTGGTATGTGAAGGGCAGTATGCACTTAGATGACCTTGTGACCTTGATTTTTTGCATCCAAACTTTACATACATCTTCCTTATCAATGTTATAATATGTTTTTGTGAACAACTGTAACATTTATATATATATGAGAAACATTGGTTTTTAAACCGGACACATTACTGACATCTTGTGGTGGTTGTGACATAAACTAACTCTCTTCTCATTACAGGGAAATTCTATTTCTTATTTCCTTAGCTTTTCTAAAGAGAATGTGGCACTACAACCCCCACCCTCCCCTTCCCCTCCCCTCCCCCTACCTGGCACCTGTCCATTACACCTGCTCCTCCTGATCTAATCACTTTTTTTACCTGAAACCAGAGATACACAACTAGATTTCCCAATTACCAGAGCAGTTCCAGGGACTTCCTCAAGTAAACATCCTGGGCTGTTTACAATCTCCCTAGAAGTTGTTCTCTGACTAGTCAGCTTAACCAATACTACAGGGAAATCATAAAAAATACTCAAAATTATCAAATACACTTAAATAAATAATATTTTATTAATTGATAATAATAATGATGTACAATAAGACATAAATTTTGGTGTCTTGCATGTAAATAAGTTCTATCAGCAATGACTTTTAAGTGTAAACCTTGAAACACTCTGACACGAAGTTAAGGGTCTATGAAAAGTAATTGGCCTTTTTGTTCTATGACTGTGACTTATGACACAGAGGAATTATCATGCATTCAATGTCAACACTATCATATATGTTCACTGATAACTAGACTTCACTAAACTTTTCTTTTGCTGTTTTTCCCCCCCAGATTCACATTTGTATACATGCTAGTCACAGCTGACAAAACATTCTTTCAAATTTCTAATTAAACCTCTTAAATTCTTATCTTCGTTTTCAATTTCTCTTAAATTTTTATTTTTCTGCTAAAGAGAAGCCATTATCCCGCTCAAACATCATATTATACCTTCAAACACAAATAACTTGTGAAGCTAAACAAATACCCACACATTATACTGAATCCCCTTCACCTGTGACCCTGGTAATTAAATCAAACGACCTTTGACCTCATCACAGAGAATGTCCTTAAATACTCTCTAAAAAGCAGGATATATTTGTAGCAAATGATTTGTAAACAGGAAATGGCACAGAAATTTAATTCTTATTGAAGGTTTTAATTTTCTTCTGAAAAAAAAAGAAGATCATCCAGAAGTATGTTATCGTCCAAATTGCACTAGTCCTCATAAGTTGATCTGAAATTATCTGATACTTAACATTTTTTTCTTTTGGATGTTTAAGTGTATAATCTTGTCTTTGGTTTCCATATAAACCTGTCATCCCTTTTGTTGTGAGTTACATATGGACCAAATTAAAGATCAGGTCATTCCAATCCATGAATATAGGGATGATTATTGAGATTTGGTGTGGTACCCTATGCACCTGTTGCTGTGCAGGCCAGCTGTGTACCCCCATACCATGAACACACGGTGCACCATTCTGTATCTCAGGTGACAGAAGCAGTCAGGTTTCACCTGTATCTGCTACAGACAAAAGCCAGAAGTCTACAAGAGGTCAACTCCATGCCTGATTTCTGTCTGATGCCCGAGATTACACAGGAAACTTGATATGAACGCCAGAATCTTGGTCTAATACCATATCATCTGCTTCCTATTGATACGCCCTATCATTAGGCCGAGGAAATGCAACACCTACTATCTAGACAAAGTCTCAGACAAGAATCCATTTTTGCACCATCTTATTTCTTTACCTATCCATCACAATAGTGACTGATCCTGCAACACTTGGGTTCGGCCCATTAATGTTATAATAAACCGACATCTCATTGCATGTACAAATCAGATGGTATCTTGTCTACACGACTGGTTTCACACAACGCATTTCTTTATACTCTATCTATTACAAACTGCAATTTGGCACATCTCAAGCAGAAACTCGTGTCACAGTTGTGTGACCTTCATATGCAAACACCATTCTATACCCTTTATCTGTATGCAACAGACTTTGCAACTCTATAGAAGTTCGGGTTGAAATATTTTGTAACATATCTATCTTTAGAATATGTACACAAACAACAAATTACACAAGCAGTTGGGCAGTAAAATCACTCAACGTCAAAATAATTATCAACCTCGCATTCTGAGTTACTTAATTTACAAATTAAAGTTTTATCCGTTTAACATCAGACAAAACCCCTAACAACAAGCTGGATCATAACTATATCGCATGGAACCTATAGCAATTAACAGGTTAGATTACAAACATCAAATCCATAGCAACATGTCATAGCAACTGGTTGGATTGTGAATGTCAAAACCCATAGCAACTGGTTGGATTGTGAATGTCAAAACCCATAGCAACTGGTTGGATTGTGAACGTCAAAACCCATAGCAACTGGTTGGATTGTGAACGTCAAAACTCATAGCAACTGGTTGGATTGTGAACGTCAAAACCCATATCAACTGGTTGGATTGTGAACGTCAAAACCCATAGCAACTGGTTGGATTGTGAACATCAAAACCCATAGCAACTGGTTGGATTGTGAACGTCAAAACCCAACAGGTTGGACCCTTTAGTAACAAGAACATGATACATCACATAAAACAAAGTCCAATGAAATGATTTGAAATCTAGAATCTATACAGCAATTGGAATGTATAACAGATGATGAGTCAGGTAAGCTGTTCCTCCAGAAATATGATACACAACAGAATGTTCACAATGAACACTTAAGTTTGTAATAGAAGAGGCCATGGATGGCAGCCAAACGGTTATACATGTAAGGAACTCTTCTCTAAAAGACAGGAACAGACAATTGGATGTCAATGAGCTATGCAATCCTTTGGCACTTAACTAGTACCAATCAGGTGAAACTCCAACCTTGGCAAAGAACAGCAAAATGATTGCTGAAAATGAAAACTGTTTTGCCAAGAAAAGTACAGAACTTGAGATCCTTTTGAAAATCTGGTGTTTTTCGGTAATTTGGCTGTTTTATTGGAATCTGACCATGTGAAAGGCTAGACATACAGAAAAGTCATTTGCACCTGTGTGTTTCTAATTAATGTACATCTGTAACTTTCACTTCGTACAGGAAATGAAACTTTTGTTTTGTTCTTTTTTGTATTGCAATCAAAATGCAATGAATCACATTTGGACTTTAATTACAGATTCAAAGCTTCAAGTACAATAAGGTGTAGATACATGCTGACATGATAATGTAAACATGTTGACCTATATATGCTAATTGCATTAATCGAGAAGCCTTGCTGAAAAATAGCAGGTCTTGTACTGTACATAATTTCTATTTGTAGGTCATGGCTCAATACAGGTGCCCAAGAGGCAACTAAGCGCCCTTATAGAGGGCAGATATTAGGGCCTGAAATCCATCCTCAACTTGAACCTTGACCTTGGGCCTAGAATCTGCCTTTGAACCAGGCTTAATGTATATGACCCTATCAGGAAACCATGGTTAGATTCATGTACCTAGTAGTATAACCAAACAATGTAAACAAACAGCCGTGTTATAAGATTACATTAGTACTTCAGGATCGTAGCTTAATTTACTGATCAGCTTTACAGGTAACGTTCTGTGTTACACTGTGTGACATGGTTTATCACAGGTTTTGTTGTATATACTGTGTGTTCTATAAATTACATCCAGTAGTCTGATCCAAGTTTACTGACCAGGATTAACCTCGATCACATGACAGTAATTGTCCCCAGATGGTCAGTGGTCAGCCTCAGGACAGCAGACAGGTATTCTCATAATGTAAACAACAAATACTCAACATTCCTACAGTGTATTGTTTACTGGGGGAAATATCCTAAAGTGTATTGTTTTACTGGGGGAAATATCCTACAGTGTATTGTTTAACTGGGGGAAATATCTTAGAGTGTATTGTTTACTGGGGGAAATATCCTACAGTGTATTGTTTAACTGGGGGAGATATCTTACACACATTCTCATCAGTACAGAGCATTTATACTAATATTGATCATGAAAGAATGTAATGTAAATAGGTATAAGTTCCCACTGGATGCCAGATTTCGGGTTACACTTGATAGATTTCCATAATTCTGTACCCCTATTATAATGTAGTCTAGTACAACCCTGGAAATGTTAGGATACATGTACATGTACACCAGTTTGGGGGAGGAAACCCCTCATTTAGCAGTTTCTGGGAACACCGGAAAAGTCATCAAGGTCACTTTGAAATATAATACGTGTTTTCATCTAGGTCAGGTCCAATACAAACAAATCTAGACCATGCCAACGTATCAATATTCAACGTATCAATATTCAAAGTGTCTATAAATCTAACGTTTTAGGTTTTCCTGTTAGGACTCTGAACTGCAATGTCCTAAAAACGTCTAAACAATATCACATACCTTTATTTCAATTAATGCATGCAAAAACAATTAATATAACCATATGTCCAAAATTACTTATTTATGTAAATTGATTAGAAATAATGCAATATACATGATTAATACATATATACTGGTCCAGATGTACCAACTTTGACTAGTATTGTAAGCTTTGTTTTCTTTCTCAAAACAAAGTGCCTATACTCCAATATACTGTACATGTATTACACTTTACAAATTAATTGGGTTTCATTTTTTAAAATTTTCATTACTTGATGGTAATTATATATATATATATATAATTGCACTTATATCTGATTATTTAGAATGATAAACAGCCAGAAGAAACAGGAAAGGTGGTAGCAAAGGTGGTAAAAAGAATCTTGGAACAAGCCAAGATTTTGTATAATATATTCTAACATAGAGAATCACCACTACTAAATCCAATACCATGATGACCAATACGGCCATTTACTCTGTACAGATTTTTTATAGTCTGCAACTTTGGGTTTCATTTTTTCAGTGAAATAAGTACAATTATGAAAACATTTTTCAGAAAACACCAGTATGTCCCAAATTTCTGTAAGAGATTGTAATTTTTAAAGAGTGTTTTACAATAGTTTTAGATCCTGGAGGCTGATCAGTTACCACGGATACCTACTGGTATACAAGTATATGTGAGATAAGATGATCCCCTATCCTTCCTCATTCCTGGAGAGATATTGCCACCCTGTAATGGGATAGGTATCTACACTGATAACCAGCTTCCAACCCTGGTCTAGCAGCCATCACAGAACCTTCAATCTCTAAGGAGGATCAGAGAGATGTTTGTTTCTACTATCATCATTTACATAGTGTACAAACACACAGAAGATCCACATAAAACATGAATGAACACCAGAACAACTTGGTTGTATAGGACCAGGATAGGCATCAAACACCCAAAACTACAAGTTTACTTACTGGTATCTACAAGGACTTCCAACCAAAAAGTGTACACATACCAATCTGTCTGATTAAATCATTAACCATGAAACTTTAAAAAAAAATCAACATCCACAAAACCATAACCTACAGGGTATATACATATGTTGATGACTTAATGAGGAGAGAATTTACACCATTCCAGCAAAAAAGAATTACTACAAAGGTAGAACACTGGTAATACACTTCTAACGAACCACACAAACCTAAGGTGAATAGTAGGGTATATATACTGTCAATACACTTCTAACGAACCATACAAACCTAAGGTGAATAGTAGGGTATATATACTGTCAATACACTTCTAACGAACCATACAAATCTCGGGTGAAATTAACAACCAGTTCTCTGCCAACAATATCACAACGCATGACATTCATATACAAAGAAGTTACAAGTAGCTACAATGTTTTGGATGATGTGTAAAAACAAACATCACAATGCATGTCATTCATGCATACACAGTAGTTACATGTAGCTTCCATGTGTCTGTATACATATACGTAAAAGCTATCAATACCCCAAATCAAGTCAGGAGATTAAGAGTCAAAATAAAACATGCAATTAGTACAGATATACTCTAAAATTACAGCCAATTGTATCTTATCAATACTTTGAACTGCATAGTTTTTAATTTGCCTCTACAGGCCATTTTTTGTAATAATAATATTCTGGCCTAGTATAACCGAGAGATATGGCTGCCATGTGGGTAGATACATAGCCTCTGGGGTTCAGGTAACGAAGTAACACACAAACTCCAGCCAACAACTCACCTAGTCTCTGCATCCAGAGGAATATCCAAATGTAAGTTTGACCTTCATAGCAAAACACTACAGCAATAGCCAACATGAATGATGGTGGGACTTCTAACGCCCACCAGACCCGAGTAATCTAATTTGTGGGAATATTGATAGTTTTTCTGTCCACATCGATGTGCCAACACAGACAAATTACCACCTGTCTTCTTTCCCTCCAGCATTCTCTCCATCTATAACTGATACAACATGTTTCTGGCTATCACTACCTACATAGCATGCCACCAAATTACAGCCTCCAGAATATTGACACACACACATATATGTACTAACCTATATCCATCTTTTGGAAGGTTATCCTCGAAAACTATGAATTCCTCCGAGACCAAAGGTACACACCCTGATTCTGTATGCTTCCGAAAATGTAGTGTGAGCATACAGATCGGACAAATCGTGGATAACAGACGGTAATCGTGGCTCTCACAATGTAGGCTTATCTCCTCCAGTCCCAGTAACTATTAAACCACTAAATTTAGCCGCTCTTCAAATACCTCTGCAACTCATCATTCTGTTGTAGCCATCTCTCTGGTAAGGTATATCATCTGCCCAGAGGGAGGAGGGCAGTGGGGGGGTGTCTGTTCCGTGGGCCTGTCAGATGCTGTATCCCACATACATATAAACACTCTTTTCAACATATGCTAAAAACATGCATAATACCATCTTATCTCTCCCTCAAACATAAAGCCTGGTTTTTATTGCCAAAATATTTGTTTTATCAATAGAAATAGCTTGTTATCTTTTTCACCTATTTTCACCTAATTCCTGTAAGTAAACAGGTCTCTCATTAGTTTCAGTGACAGACAGGGACACTTCAGGAAATTCCAGATACTTCATGTCTCATTTGTATTGTATATCAATTGTTCAAAAATTCTGAGAAAAATCTAGATTACCGGTAAATAAACAGACCTCTCATTAGCTTTAGTGGCAGATAATAGGAACATTTCAGGAAATTCCGGATCCTTTTTCCAGGCCAGTTGTATTGTTTATAATATACCATTCAAAAATTCCAGGAAAAAAGATTTTTTTAATCCTCACACGCAGCCAGGAAGCAGACCTGCAGGGTTATTACAGCCTTACTGCTAATAGATGTACGGCCCAGTGTTTACATATCCTCACATTTCACCTACTTCTCCTATCATCAAAATCTTAAATAGTATTTGAGAGATAAGACGAAGTTTTATAGGCTATACATCACAACCACCCCCTCCTTCATATACTATTACACAATATGCCCCCTCCCCCATTAAAAAACTACTACACAATATGCCCCCCTCCCCCATACAATATTACACAATATGCCCTCCCCCATAAAATACTACACAATATGCCCCCCTCCCCCATACAATATTACACAATATGCCCTCCCCCATACAATAATACACAATATGCCCCCTCCCCTTACAATACTACACAATATGTCCCCTCCCCCATACAATACTACACAATATGCCCCCCTCCCCCATACAATATTACACAATATGCCCTCCCCCATACAATAATACACAATATGCCCCCTCCCCCATAAAATACTACACAATATGCCCTCCCCCATACAATAATACACAATATGCCCCCCTCCCCCATACAATACTACACAATATGCCCTCCCCCATACAATAATACACAATATGCCCCCTCCCCCATACAATAATACACAATATGCCCCCTCCCCCATACAATACTACACAATATGCCCCCTCCCCTCTATAATAATACACATTATACTCACTTGTAGATAGACACCCTCCCGTCAGGTGTATTACTGGTTAGACAGTGTATCACCACTGAATCTAGGGCACACATATAAACAGGCCCCATAAAAACATAATTATGCATATATTTTCTCAAAAATTTGAATATTACATTTTCGTTATAGTAAACAGATGTTGTGAGTCATGTCACAACCAACAAACTATACGTCAAGAAAATATGTTTCCCTTAATGAATCTTATGTTAGCTCAGGATCCCCATCTAACCATGGCTGTCAATGATAACATTTCCCTCAATGATCATGATCCCCATCTAACCATGGCTGTCAATGATAACATTTCCCTCAATGATCATGATCCCCAAAACGAATACCTGACAATTTATACCATTGTACATGTTTATATCAAGGTTAGTTATCGCTGTTTAAGCAATATAAGGTAAAGGTACCATTGTATCTTAATTAATATATTACATGTAAATACTTCCCTTGTTACATCACATCGATATAATTATAGTTACCCTAATGTGAAATGAGATTTTTCTTATTATATTTGATCAAGCAGAGAGGTAGTGAGGTAGTTGGAATTTAACAGAAAAATATAATGATAATGGAGAACAGATGGAATCTAACTGAAAAGCAGGGAAAATGGAGGGCAGTTGAAATTTAACTAGTTTACATAATGTGTTCATACTTTGGCTGAAAGAACCAAAACTTGGCATTTCCTTTCATATAAATAAACATTTGCATTCATTATGAAATTGATATATAAGATGAATGCCAGTGGGGGTTCTCTGCATGGGCCCATTAATTTGTCATTACCGAATTGTCTGTAGCAGCATACAATTAACTTTTATAATGAAATTTTCAATGACACATAACAAGTTTCATGGCTGCTGTTTTTACACTTTCATATCCTAATGTGGCGTAGAAGCATGTTCTCGTTAAACAGGACACACTTTCATATCCTAATGTGGCGTAGAGGCATGTTCTCGTTAAACAGGACACACTGAATCGCTACCTTATTCCGTATCATATTCAAAATCTTGTAAAATATATTACAGAACAGGTCATTTACTGCTGCAGGACTATTTTTTCACTGTGACATTAACATGTATATGTTACACGGTCATACTGTCAGTTAATTCATGAAGCCAGACTCCAAATGAATTCACCTTTTTTACCTGTGTAATTTTTTATGAGTGTCTGAGATTGTGTAGTAAATATGAACACCATTGACTGTTCCCAGGCCTCCTCAGCCATAACACCATCTCCACACTAGCCTATTCAAAAGCATACAGAGCAATTGGTTTGTTTTGTTTTTGTTTAATATCCTATTAACAGCCAGGGTCATTTAAGGACGTGCCAGGTTTTGGAGGTGGAGGAAAGCCGGAGTACCCAGAGAAAAACCACCGGCCTACGGTCAGTACCTGGCAACTGCCCCACGTAGGTTTCGAACTCGCAACCCAGTGGTGGAAGGCTAGTGATAAAGTGTCGGGACACCTTAACCACTCGGCCACTGCGGCCCCTGCATACAGAGGAAAGGCACTAAGCTGTTTGGAACAGTAACTGTAAAGATTTTACTTTTTGATGCTTCCTAGTTTTACAAAAAAAAATGGAGCAAAAAGGATATATTTATGGAAATTACAAGCAGGCAATAATTTTCTGAAATAGTTTTCAATCAGCAATTTATATTTTCCAAATATTCTTCTATTCAATTCTCTGAAACAGAAATATATCAGCCAAAAATAGAACCATATGAAAATTAATACTTTTAAAAGTAAGATTTTTAAACAGTAAAATTTTATGAATCCGCTTAGTACAGGTATATATTAGTATCCTAGTTCTACAGACTGGTCTTACAGAAGGTACAGGAGTATAGATCTAGGGTATCGAGATTTGTAATGTATTACAAGTATGAGTATACAGATCCCTTATCTCAGAGAATCATCTTGACTGGGGGAAACCTGTAAAAAAGAGAAAGCCAACACCAGCCAAAGTGAGTCACTGTCAGTGTAGACAGACTACAGACAGACTAACCACAAGTTCACAATTCCCTGATCACCTATCTTCAAAATCCCACAATTCCCTGATCTTCTAGGTATCCTTACTTCTTAATTACCTATCTTAACAATCCCACAATTACCTATCTTCAATATCCTTACTTGTTAATTACCTATCTTCACAATCCCACAATTCCCTGATCTTCAAGGTATCCTTGCTTCTTAATTACCTATCTTAACAATCCCACAATTACCTATCTTCAATATCCTTACTTGTTAATTACCTATCTTCACGATCCCATAATTACCTATCTTCAATATCCTTACTTGTTAATAACCTATGTTCACTTATTCAAAGTACACATGAACTATACTTGGTTGATTTATCACTATAAAACCTAACAACATTATAACAGCCCCAGTTTTATATCAACATTCATATCTGAATTATTAGTCATACATGTTTCTGCAAGAAAAAAAATCTAAAACAAAATTTGATAGTGAAGTTAAAACTTCTGCAAGAAAAGCTGAATGGAGATGGTGTACTGTCTGCCTTATCCCACAGGAGAATGGTATTCAGTTTGGAAAAGCAGTACAGATGTATATATGGAATTTTGTTTCTATTTTTCATAGTTTAGGAAAAGTTGCATTTATTTAGATTAGGGAAAAATATTGGTTATATTCCTCAGTAAATAACTGATATACAACCACAGATATTTTAGTAGATATGCTGTCTATGCTGACAATAACAGACAGCTTATAAAGACAGACCGTATTTTAATTGGAGAAACATTATTGACTGTTCACCTATACCCTTAGAAATCACTATGAAGTTTGAGCTAACAACAGTGCATGGCCTTGCTCTTTGACTTTCAGAACTGAAAATTCATCCAAAGCAAATTCTTTCATCAATGAATCACTGGATAAAAGTTTCATCAACTTACCTGGTGACAGAAGTCGTCATAGTTACCTAAATAATATCATATTTCCAGGCAACAGAAGGAAGGAATTAGTACCAAGTAATTTGTGTGGGACTGGTGATGACGTAACATCAAGGTAAAATTACTCACCTCAGCCAGTCAGTCTCAAAAATAGAATTTCTGTAAGTTCCTTTGATATGGTTGGTAATCCAAATGATCAGTTATCTCAACAACTTACACCTTTCCTACTGGGTTTAGATCTCTTTTGTAGCAGTGACATACATATAGAACCAACAGATGTATACCTACATACTGTCTATGTTCTGGTCAGACTGGCTGTATGTATAGGGATATAAACACAATTATGACCAATATAAACATCCGGTCACCAATATCAAGGCTGCATGGCCACACTTATTGAAACTCTTTAAATATAGATTAAGTGTTAGAAAATTTGAGTAATAATTTCACTATGTACAGCTACCAGATATCATTAATACCCTCTGAATTTATATCCAACAAATACATGTACCAATTTTACCCTACAAACCCCACGAAGAATCCAGTTAATGGATCTAGATAAATAACCCCTTTTATCTTAATGAATACACAGTATTTATAGTAGTGCTAACCGTGTCTTTGATCCTCCGGCCACTGATAGGTTGTATGCATCCTTGAACAATTGGAGAATGGCAATAAGTAAATTTTCTTAAATTAATGATAAAATCATTTCATGACTAATGTAAAACTGTTACAAATTGGATCAATAATAAACTTCTAATTATATAGCATGTTACCTTTATATATTGTCCATGCTGGACTAATGTATAACTGTTACAAATTGGATCAATTATAAACACCTCATTATATAGCATGTTACCTTTATCTATTGTCCAGGCTGGACTATTGTATAACTGTTACAAATTGGATCATTAGATAAACTCCTAATCATATAGCATGTCACCTTTAACAGACCATGCTGGAGGGATCATAAGGCTACTCACACAAACTACACAGCTTTCACACCAACTGTGTAAGAAATGTATGTCTCATCAGTGCTATACTGGAATCTACAGTTCCTATAAGCGCCAAAATGGTCCACTCCTCATGACAACCAAGCTATGCAGGGGAGATAAGCGAGGTCTAGATCCGGTCACACAGTGGCTGACCCATCATGTCAAGTAGAGGGTCAATATAATGTACGGATAAAACCTTACTATATGAAGCACTGGTTTATTGATTTTCAACTAATAATACTTTTTATAGTAATGAAGAAAAGCCATTCTGAATGAAGCTTCATTAAACTTTCATTGATTTTGTTTTCAATTGCAGTGAAGTATTTATTAGACATAATTTCCTGTTTAATTAATTCAATACTACATAACAAAAAGAAAATAATCCATAAAATCCTCATTAATCTTTTGAACTGTGAGAAATGGAGTGATTTTATTTATCAATTAGACAACATGTTCCTCTTCCATTGAAAGTTTGCTTGAATTAGGACTTTTTCCTCACAAGTCAAAATCCCCCGTTATCACAAGTATATCAACAACCATGTAGAGACTGAAAGGAAGCAATTTTCACCTGGTCAGGTAACCACTCTGAAGACCCTGATAGGGAAAAGGTCATGATGACCTGCCATAAGGACAATATTTACTGCCCAGTTCCACTGATAAACCGGCAAGATGACCAATAGTCCAGTTGTAATCCTGGAGAAATATTCTGTTTGAACATGTACATGAAGTAAGATACAGATATACACAGTAGAACACATTCAACAAATAAAAAGTAACAGCACTATCTGTGGGTTAAATCCAATTATTTTACACTTACATTAATACTGAATAAACAAATGAACGGTAGATTATGAAAGTCTTGTTAAGGTAGAGGGCATCACTAATATATGGACACATCCACTCTGATATATAGAGGAGATCATGTAAGAATTCCTAATGTTTTTTTCTGGCTTGGAGTTATCTCCCCTGTCAACATTGACATTCCTAATTTTTTTGGCAGCATTTATGAGCTGATTGAATGACAGTGTAAATGCATTTGAACTCTGTAGTGATTTTACCAGGTAATTAATAAAACCTCACGTGAGGCGTGACTATTTAACAAGTTGATGATGACAGTGATACTGGTTATTAATATAGATCAATTATGATTACTAATTACATCAGTGTCATTATAGGGGGAAAACAAGGACTATTTTCATGGTACACAGGGGATTGTCACTACATACGGAACTCTTACCAATGAGGAAATAGTTATATATATATATCGTGTATGTATTCCGTGGTGCTGTAGGCAGACATCTGTTTGGCCTCCACACACCTATACATTCCTCATACTGTATTAAATTTGGATCACCAGCTATAACTTAACCACATGATGTCAAATAGCACACCTAATTAATTTGTCTACCACAGCCAGATACCCTGCTCCAACAACCAACCATATGGTCATATTTGGTTATTTGAAAGTAAAAATAGAAAACAAGTCTACAGTTTAATTGCTGGTGTTATGTGCAATCACATCATGTGGTAAATGTCTTTGAAATGGCAATGTTATTAAGTAGGCCTATAACTGCCTCTGAATCATGTATTCAGCCTGCATAGTACAAAATAAATGCTGGTGCATCATATATGAACTTTACTTCTATTGTGAAGTACCACAAGTACAAGACAAAAACCTGTCCATCATTTGCTTACTTCCCATGTATGTTCTTGTACCCATTTGTACTTTAATGTCAAACGTTCTAACTTAAACAGTAGACCTGCACTTCTAATCGAATAAAAATATTCTTCTGGTTTTATGAAATTACCTTTTCTTACATATTGATCAGGAACATAGTTTCTTTCTGCACAGGTTATAACTTGATATTGCTAAGTCTTCTTACTGTATAACAATTATCTGTCTACTGTACAAGTGTACACTGTACAGGTGTGTATTGTACAGGTATACTGTTCAGGTGTGTATTGTACAGGTGTATACTGTACAGATGTGTATTGTACAGGTGTATACTGTACAGGTGTGTATTGTACAGGTATATACTGTACAGGTGTGTATTGTACAGGTGTATACTGTACAGGTGTGTATTGTACAGGTGTATACTGTACAGGTGTATACTGTACAGGTGTGTATTGTACAGGTGTATACTGTACAGGTGTGTATTGTACAGGTGTATACTGTACAGGTGTGTATTGTACAGGTGTATACTGTACAGGTGTGTATTGTACAGGTGTATACTGTTCAGGTGTGTATTGTACAAGTGTATACTGTACAGGTGTGTATTGTACAAGTGTATACTGTACAGGTGTGTATTGTACAAGTGTATACTGTACATATGTGTATACTGTACAGATGTGTATTGTACAGGTGTATACTGCACAGATGTGATTTGTACAGGTGTGTATTGTACAGGTGTATACTGTACAGATGTGTATTGTACAGGTGTACACTGTACAGGTGTGTATTGTACAGGTGTATACTGTACAGATGTGTATTGTACAGGTGTACACTGTACAGATGTGTATTGTACAGGTGTACACTGTACAGATGTGTATTGTACAGGTGTATACTGCACAGATGTGTATTGTACAGGTGTATACTGTACAGGTGTGTATTGTACAGGTGTATACTGTACAGGTGTGTATTGTACAGGTGTGAATCGTACATATGTATACTGCACAGATGTGTATTGTACAGGTGTGTATTGTACAGGTGTACACTGTACAGATGTGTATTGTACAGGTGTATACTGTACAGATGTGTATTGTACAGGTGTGTATTGTATATATGTGTATTGTACAGATGTATACTGCACAGATGTGTATTGTACTGGTGTATACTGTACAGGTGTGTATTGTACAGGTGTGAATCGTACATATGTTTACTGTACTGATGTATATATTGTCAATACTGTATACACCTGTACAATACACATCTGTACAGTACACATGTACAATACACATCTGGGATATCTCATTGTGAAGTCAGTTCATTGAAATAGGACTATGCTCTGAGTAATATCCTTATTACCTTTGTGATACTCTGATGTAGAAACACTCTCTAACACAACAACATTTAGATAAAGAAGCATCATTAACAATTTAAGTGTTGAGTCTATAAATGATTTAATTATGTACAATCTGATTTATTGTTAAAACATTTATAACAGAGATAGACACACACGTCTATCAAATGATTAGGTAGTCATGACAACATAAATATCAAAATATCTCATCGGATTATTCTCTATTAGTATAAATAAACTTTTAAACAAATTCAAGCAACTTCAAAACAGATTACTCATATATCAAAATACAGCAGTCATGATAATTTACTTCTGTATGAATGATGATTCATGGTACTCCACATCACAACATTGTACAGAGTGCAACTTCCCAAAACTTATCCTTTTCAAAACCTCTTGATACCAATGGAAATGGCAATGCATGGAATTGATCCTGTTATTATTGTAATAAAAAACTTTCCAATACTGATCTCTCTGAATTCTGAATATAATGAACCAATTTTATGTCCAGAATGTTAAAATATATCCAAAATTACTTGTGAAAACCGGCCTTACCTAAGCGAACCTGACAAGTTTACACTGAGGTGATTGTTGACGTAAGCTTTGTCTTTATAACCAAATCACCATGCTTCGATGAAGTAACTGTCTGTTTATCGTAAGAAAACAAGATGAGCTAGAAAGCCGTAGTTTCACATCAGATTTGCATGAGGCCATGAATGGGTTATTTGGAAGCTACCAGTAGATCAGACATCATTTTAAAATGGAATATCAATATCCTGAATAAGGTCTGTGAGAACTGGTTAATGTCTGAAATTATTGTTCTTATTTTCATTTGCAAATCCATACTCATTATCATGCCCATTACCACAGAGGTTTAGTAACAGACTGGATGCAGGTTAGGGCTGATAACAGCATTGTGAAGTGTTAAGTGAAATGATATAACTATGGACTATATTTGGAATCAATATTAGAACTTAATCAATTAGTTTAATTTTTATAAATTCTGCATTCCATGTATCCATGGACTTCTATAATATAAACACAGCTTTAAAGATACACAACATCACCTCCTCCATATTATCCCCAGATCCTGACTGGTCACATTGGATCACTTCTCCAAACCGAACCCTCTCTAAACTGGCCAAATATTTATGTACCATGCATGATTGGTTCATGGTTATATCCCTTTTATAGGCCAAGTCTTACTGAACGGTTCAAACAGGAATAGGACTATGTTTAGGTTCCAGGCCCCATTTGACCAAATGTTCAGTAAATAATTTTCAAGTTTATTTGTTTTTTTTTCTATCAGTGGCACAATATGTATTGTAGGAACTATGATTTAGAAGGAAATACAGTTAAATATGTGATTCAAAAATACTCCACTGATTTCAACACAAACCTAGAACTGATCATGATCGAAGTGACTTTCTCATTAAACCTTACATTTCCTGTAAGCCGATGAAAACCTACATTAACATACAGCCTATGGATTACAACTCGCTAACAATACCAGTATACTAATAACATGTTTGGTCAAATGTAAATGATATGATCTTCAATGAAAACTGACTTAAAACCAACAAAAGTTCTCTATTATAAAATCTTAAGTATACTGACAGTCAGTAGTCAGTGTTGAAGGATACAGACAGTATTAAAAAGCAGATTAGTCAGTATAGCTTGGGGTATAAATGCAATTCTTACCCGACACAGAATTATCCAGAGAAGTTGTTTACTAAACAATCCTGTCAGTGTGTATACTCCTTACGCTACACAGGTAGATGGTGCCGATCTACCTGGCTGTTGTGTGAACTGCGTGTACCCAGCTTTACCTGTATGTATATACTCCCTACTAGAGATGTTTAGGCCACGCCCCTCATCACGACATGAATGTCACCCCAAATAACATAACATTCTACACCATCAAAGTACACATGCCAGCATGCAAGGGATAGCATTGCAGGCTTACGGGAGCCCATTATAGTACACTATAGCACACTGCATCATTACCCCTATAACACACCTATCTCGCTGCCCATAGAGGTAACTTCTTCTCAACAACCCTACTGTCTCACTGTCCATAGATCTAGAGGTAACTTCTACTCAACAACCCTACTGTCTCACTGTCCATAGAGGTCACTTCTACTAAACAACCCTACTGTCTCACTGTCCATAGAGGTAACTCCTACTCAACAACCCTACTGTCTCACTGCCCATAGAGGTAACTTCTTCTCAACAACCCTACTGTCTCACTGTCCATAGAGGTAACTTCTACTCAACAACTCTACTGTCTCACTGTCCATAGAGGGTAACATCAACTGAACAACCCTACTGTCTCACTGTCCATAGAGGTAACTTCTACTCAACAACCCTACTGTCTCACTGTCCATAGAGGTCACTTCTACTCAACAACCCTACTGTCTCACTGTCCATAGAGGTAACTTCTACTCAACAACCCTATTGCCTCACTGCCCATAGAGGTAACTCCTACTCAACAACCCTACTGTCTCACTGCCCATAGAGGTAACTTCTACTCAACAACCCTACTGTCTCACTGTCCATAGAGGTCACTTCTACTGAAAAACTCTACTGTCTCACTGCCCATAGAGAATAACATCAACTGAACAACCCTACTGTCTCACTATCCATAGAGGTAACTTCTACTCAACAACTCTACTGTCTCACTGCCCATAGAGGGTAACATCAACTGAACAACCCTACTGTCTCACTATCCATAGAGGTAACTTCTACTCAACAACTCTACTGTCTCACTGCCCATAGAGGTCACTTCTACTCAACAACTCTACTGTCTCACTGTCCATAGAGGGTAACATCAACTGAACAACCCTACTGTCTCACTGTCCATAGAGGTCACTTCTACTCAACAACTCTACTGTCTCACTGTCCATAGAGGGTAACATCAACTGAACAACCCTACTGTCTCACTATCCATAGAGGTAACTTCTACTCAACAACCCTACTGTCTCACTGTCCATAGAGGTCACTTCTACTCAACAACTCTACTGTCTTACTGTCCATAGAGGGTAACATCAACTGAACAACCCTACTGTCTCACTATCCATAGAGGTAACTTCTACTCAACAACCCTACTGTCTCACTGTCCATAGAGGTGACTTCTACTAAACAACCCTACTGTCTCACTGTCCATAGAGGGTAACATCAACTCAACAACCCTACTGTCTCACTGCCCATAGAGGTAACTTCTTCTGAACAACCCTACTGTCTCACTGTCCATAGAGGTAACTTCTACTCAACAACCCTACTGTCTCACTGCCCATAGAGGTAACTTCTACTTAACAACCCTACTGTCTCACTGCCCATAGAGGTAACTTCTACTCAACAACCCTACTGTCTCACTGTCCATAGAGGGTAACTGTCTCACTGCTTATAGACAAACTTCAACTGGACAATCCCAGTCTCACAGCCTTCAAGATGACAATATGTATTGTGTATATCCATAGCACTTATGTATGATAATATATCTTGCATGTCAGTGTTTATGTAGTTTTACTGAGGGTTTTTTCAGTTCTGTGAGAGTCTCTGTACCATTACGACAGTGCCTGTATCACAATGCTAATGTGCCCTAGGTTATGTAGTACACCTGTTCCACCTACTTCAACATCCCTCGCATGCTAATTAGTGAACGAAGGCTCAGGGCATAATCAACAGTGTATCACAATACTCAGTGATTACAATGGAGTGGGAACTTACTGTATAGGACAACATCATTATAATCAACAGTGTATCACAATACTCTACATCATTATAATCAACAGTGTATCACAATACTCAGTGATTACAATGGAGTGGGAACTTACTGTATAGGACAACATCATTATAATCAACAGTGTATCACAATACTCTACATCATTATAATCAACAGTGTATCACAATACTCAGTGATTACAATGGAGTGGGAACTTACTGTATAGGACTACATCATTATAATCAACAGTGTATCACAATACTCAGTGATTACAATGGAGTGGGAACTTACTGTATAGGACTACATCATTATAATCAACAGTGTATCACAATACTCAGTGATTACAATGGACTGGGAACTTACTGTATAGGACTACATCATTATAATCAACAGTGTATCACAATACTCAGTGATTACAATGGAGTGGGAACTTACTGTATAGGACTACATCATTATAATCAACAGTGTATCACAATACTCAGTGATTACAATGGAGTGGGAACTTACTGTATAGGACTACATCATTATAATCAACAGTGTATCACAATACTCAGTGATTACAATGGAGTGGGAACTTACTGTATAGGACTACATCATTATAATCAACAGTGTATCACAATACTCAGTGATTACAATGGAGTGGGAACTTACTGTATAGGACTACATCATTATAATCAACAGTGTATCACAATACTCAGTGATTACTTGAGTGGGAACTAATTATAGTAACAGTGATATCATTCAAAATTCCAAGTAATTGTCAGGGAGTATATGAACTTTCCTGAAAACTGGATTAAGTAGAGTGAGCGAGGATGCTGTCGGAGTACAGTAACTGTTACTCGTGGAGAGGAGATCAATCAATTTGTGTCGGAGTACAGTAACTGTTACTCGTGGAGAGGAGATCAATCAATTTGAACTAAACATATTCTTGTTTTTTAACAGTTTTTGTGTAACTTAATGTATCCAGAATGATAATACATATAAAATACATAACTATCTAATTTCAGCACTTATTTCAAATATGTCTACATCAAATGTTGAGGGTGCTCGATTCATCAATGCACTTGTATGTTTAAACATGAAAACATGGGAAAAAATAATCTTGCTAAAATAAGAATTTGTTTATATTAGTGTACTGTATACGTAACAGCCTTGAACTGTTGATGATTATCTGTCTCCACTCGGAAACACACATCACAATCAGACACTTGTGAGGTTGTGATCCTGTAACATAAACATTTGTACCTAACTTACCATCAGTTTACACAGAAACCAACATGGCTCCCACAGAATGCTACAGCAAACATCATATCTAATATATGAATGATGACTGACAACATATTTTTAATATGCATTTAAAGCAGTAAACACAGCCGCCATTACTAAAACACATAAATTATCTGTTTACTGCCAAGCAGGAAAGGCAAGCAACCTTTGATTTATTTTGTTATTAAATCTTAACAAGAAATATATCATTGTTAAGGAGAAATGAAAGCCTCACTTTATAATATATGATATTCCTTATGATCAGTGAATTATCCAAACCCAATTGTAATGTCGGTCAAACCAGCAGACAGAAACAATGAAAAACAACAAATGAAATAATCTTAGCTTTAAAATCTACAGTTATCTTGAACGGCTCTAGCTACGATGATGCACCCCTGAAGGAAGGCTATGTAACTGGATTCTATTTCTGTACAGGTATCTTGAAGTTATTTCAAATATTTAAAGAATGTGTATGTCTGGGGATGAACACTCGTTGATTGGGGGCACTGCATGTTTACAACATGTACATCTGGCACAATAAATTACCACTTGGGTACATCTCAGTCCACTTCACAGCACAATGAGTATCTTACCTTCCATACAAGCTGCAAATTAAACACACCTCTACATTCCATTTACCTCAACTGGCCCATTGACAGTACTAAATGATATGGACTAGTTGGACATCCCCCTCCTCTGTCCTGTTTTAAAACACATAGCATAGAGTAGAATACAGTTTACACTAGCCTTAATGTTAACCCTATACACATGTAACAATATGTGTATGTCGAACCTGAGCCTGAGCCCCTCCTGTCAAATTTTGGCCAAAACTAGACAGAATCCTGCATCTGACAATGAACACTTTGAAAAGTGATAGAATTTGACACAGGAGACAGCTATTTGACAACAACAGTCACCAAAACTTTTGGTATTGACCATAACTCCCACAAAGTCTTTTGGTGTTGATTTGACCACTACAAAGACTATAAGGTGACCGTAATAATCACAAAACAAGAGATCCCAGAGGGATCTTGGCGCCCACCACTGAATGATCTTTATAGGTTCCATGTCAGATTGATCTTTTCTCTACTTTTCCCTTCTTCTAAGTCTTACTAATCTGTGTAAATTCAGAAACAGCCCTCTAGATCTAGTACTTTTCAAACAAGGGGAACCTATATATAAAATTTAAGATTTAGCGATAATGGCTGTCTGTCGGCCATGTTGTTTTCCGATTGGTCCCAAAATGCAATACCAGGGACCAAGGGGAACCTACATATGAAATTTGAGAAAGATCCCTTCAGTACCTTCTGTACAATAGTGATAACAAGCTTCAATTTTCAAAATACAAGATGGCTGCCTGTCAGCCAGGTTGTTTTCTGACTGGTCTCAAAATCCAATATGTATAACTAGACACAGAGGGCAACCTACAAATGAAATTCAGAAAGATCCTTTCAGCAATTTCTGATAAATAGCGATAACAATCTTCAATTGTCAAAATCCAAGATGGCTGCCTGTCGGCCATGTTGTTTTTCGATTGGTCTCAAAATGCAATATGCATAACTACACACTGAGGGAAACCTACATATGAAATTTCAGAAAGATCCCTTCAGTACTTTCTGAGAAATAGCGATAACAAACTTCAATTGTCAAAATCCAAGATGACTGCCTGTCGGCCATGTTGTTTTCCGAATAGTCTCAAAATGCAATATGCATAACTAGGCACAGAAGGGAACCTACATATGAAATTTCAGAAAGATCCCTTCAGTACTTTCTGAGAAATAGCGATAACAAACTTCAATTGTCAAAATCCAAGATGGCTGCCTGTCGGCCATGTTGTTTTCAGATTAGTCTCAAAATGCAATATGCATAACAAGGCACCGAGGGAAACCTACATATGAAATTTCAGAAAGATCCCTTCATAAGTATCTGAGAAATAGCGATAACAAACTTCAATTGTCAAAATCCAAGACGGCTGCCTGTCGGCCATGTTGTTTTCCAATTGGTCTCAAAACGCAATATGCATAACTAGGCACCAAGAGGAACCTTTATATGAAATTTCAGAAAGATCCCTTCATAAGTTTCTGAGAAATAGCGATAACAAACTTCAATTGTCAAAATCCAAGATGGCTGCCTGTCGGCCATGTTGTTTTCCGATTGGTCTCAAAATGCAATATGCATAACTAGGCACCAAGGGGAATCTACATATGAAATTTCAGAAAGATCCCTTCAGTACTTTCTCAGAAATAGCGATAACAAACTTCAATTGTCAAAATCCAAGATGGCTGCCTGTCGGCCATGTTGTTTTCCGATTGGTCTCAAAATGCAATATGCATAACTAGGCACCAAGGGGAATCTACATATGAAATTTCAGAAAGATCCCTTCAGTACTTTCTCAGAAATAGCGATAACAAACTTCAATTGTCAAAATCCAAGATGGCTGCCTGTCGGCCATGTTGTTTTCCGATTGGTCTCAAAATGCAATATGCATAACTAGGCACCAAGGGGAATCTACATATGAAATTTCAGAAAGATCCCTTCAGTACTTTCTCAGAAATAGCGATAACAAACTTCAATTGTCAAAATCCAAGATGGCTGCCTGTCGGCCATGTTGTTTTCCAATTGGTCTCAAAACGCAATATGCATAACTAGGCACCAAGAGGAACCTTTATATGAAATTTCAGAAAGATCCCTTCATAAGTTTCTGAGAAATAGCGATAACAAACTTCAATTGTCAAAATCCAAGATGGCTGCCTGTCGGCCATGTTGTTTTCCGATTGGTCTCAAAATGCAATATGCATAACAAGGCACCGAGGGAAACCTACATATGAAATTTCAGAAAGATCCCTTCATAAGTATCTGAGAAATAGCGATAACAAACTTCAATTGTCAAAATCCAAGACGGCTGCCTGTCGGCCATGTTGTTTTCCAATTGGTCTCAAAACGCAATATGCATAACTAGGCACCAAGAGGAACCTTTATATGAAATTTCAGAAAGATCCCTTCATAAGTTTCTGAGAAATAGCGATAACAAACTTCAATTGTCAAAATCCAAGATGGCTGCCTGTCGGCCATGTTGTTTTCCGATTGGTCTCAAAATGCAATATGCATAACTAGGCACCAAGGGGAATCTACATATGAAATTTCAGAAAGATCCCTTCAGTACTTTCTCAGAAATAGCGATAACAAACTTCAATTGTCAAAATCCAAGATGGCTGCCTGTCGGCCATGTTGTTTTCCGATTGGTCTCAAAATGCAATATGCATAACTAGGCACCAAGGGGAATCTACATATGAAATTTCAGAAAGATCCCTTCAGTACTTTCTCAGAAATAGCGATAACAAACTTCAATTGTCAAAATCCAAGATGGCTGCCTGTCGGCCATGTTGTTTTCCGATTGGTCTCAAAATGCAATATGCATAACTAGGCACCAAGGGGAATCTACATATGAAATTTCAGAAAGATCCCTTCAGTACTTTCTCAGAAATAGCGATAACAAACTTCAATTGTCAAAATCCAAGATGGCTGCCTGTCGGCCATGTTGTTTTCCAATTGGTCTCAAAACGCAATATGCATAACTAGGCACCAAGAGGAACCTTTATATGAAATTTCAGAAAGATCCCTTCATAAGTTTCTGAGAAATAGCGATAACAAACTTCAATTGTCAAAATCCAAGATGGCTGCCTGTCGGCCATGTTGTTTTCCGATTGGTTTCAAAATGCAATATGCATAACAAGGCACCAAGGGGAACCCACATATGAAATTTGGGAAAGATCCCTTCAGTACTCTCCGAGGATTAGCGATAACAAGAATTGTTTACGGACGGACGGACGGACGGACGGAGGGACGGACGGACGACGGACCACGGACGCGGGGCGATTTGAATAGCCCACCATCTGATGATGGTGGGCTAAAAATATCAAGCTTCATGCTATCCAGACAAGGTCACTGCAAGAAATATTTCATGACCTCTGGACAAACTATTCAGTTTCTAGCTATATTAGGTTATGGTCATGGAGACAATTCTTGCTATCACAAAACAAATTGAAGAAATATTATATGATGCAGGATAACTCAACCTTAGCTAATTGTATAATGGTTAACTACCAAATTATTAACTATATATGTACCACGCAGTAGTGCTTCATATTAACTTTAGTCCAAAGAGACAGTAACAAACAGAAACAGCGATAACTCGGAACAAAGTGACAATTTCATTGTACTGCTTTGTTACGGGATTATGGGTGGGGGGTACCTATACCTACAAATCTATCTGTACCTATACCTACAAATCTATCTGTATTACAGTGATGCACGGTGCAGGTATATCAGACACAGATCTGCTTGGCCAACACACTGCACATATGTACCAGTGAGTATAGGTGGGTGGCATGGTCCGACAATAAACAATAAAACATTTGTAATCTGCTCCACTTTGTCTCTCTATCCTTACATTCAGGTAAGATTACCTGTTTGTCTCTCTATTGTTATATTCAGGTAAGATTACCTGTTTGTCTCTCTATTGTTATATTCAGGTAAGTTTACCTGTTTGTCTCTCTATTGTTATATTCAGGTGATATTACCTGTTTGTCTCTATTGTTACATTCAGGTGAGATTCTCATTATCTGTTACCTGGAATTTCATATCTGTCACTGATTTTCAATTATATATAAATGTGGGTGGTTGTATGTAGGAGGAGGGGGGGGGGGGGGGGGGGGGGGGGGGGGGAGGGGGAGAAGGAGTGGTTAAGATCATGTGTGGATAAAGTTTATTCTTAAAATATCTTTGTTCAAAAAATATGGGTGACAATACCAAAACAGCACCAAAATATACAGGCTGGTATGTGAAAATGACAGCATTAGACAAAGAATGCATCATGTTATCAGACATGTTCTTCTTCCTTTGTCCCTGATGTAAGTTATATCACTTCAATTACAACATGTACCGATATATACTTGTGTTAATTACATACATACAATCACCTGATTATATATGGGCATTAAGAATTTCAAAAAAGCCCTGTCATACTGTATATTTTTTAGGAGGAAAAAAATCTCAAATATCAAGATAGCATCAAGTGTACATGGATTTACACTGGGTGTCCTTAGCAACTAGTCTCCAGTTTGTACAACAGCCTATATATCTGTGTCTCTACCAAAGACTAAAACTTTATTTTATAAACTCCCACTAGGGAACTGCTGTCTCCACATAAACTCCCACTAGGGACACTATATAAACTTATCCTAATTGTTAAATGGTCTGTAAGGATTTTTTTTAAGATTTTAAAAATATATATAATTACCTGGTATTAAAATCATAATAATTTCTACCTATTAGTAATTAATCAGACTTTTTGAGGTGTTAAATCCCACGGACAAATTCTAATCGGTGTATGATTTTACTAATTATAAATTAGAATTAACTTGTAGTATACATACTGAGGAGGCTCTAGGAGATATGGCTGTTCTGTAAATTGTCCTGATCAATTTCAAAATAATCTATTCTTTTCGCCCTGAAGGTGCTGACATATATAGGTTTGTAAAATATCTGTTCATCTTTCTAACAAATGCAGACAAATTTGGCTATAAAAGTCAAAAATTGTCTGACAGATTTTCCATAATTTTATCATTTACAATCAATAGGTGACATCGGGAGTAGATCACAGATTTTATGAATACCTGAAGGACAATAGGCGTGAGTTAGGTGACTCCACCCTTGGTAACTAGCGATCGGGGTGGCAGTGTTCAGACTTCTGAGGGTTCCACTGATTCAGAAGATAAGGGCACAGAAAACTGACACCATTTAAACTTCCAATGACGCAATATCTAAACATTTAAGTCAAGTGTTCAGTTTTTTTCTCGGTGACACTACTTGACTTGTGGCGACGTAAAAGTTCTAGATTTAAATTAGAACTGTACTTACCATTCATCTTGAGTAGTTATGTTGACTATGTTTTCATATTAATTATGACATAAATGATTCTAAAATATAATGTTATCTAATTAATTATCAAATTATATCTAGATGAAACTGAATCATAGTTAGAAGTTAAGAAAATTAAATAAAAAACAAATTTATGAGGGCAATTTTGTTTTAAATCCCATATTATGGTATAAAATATCATAAAACTCTTGGGACCAGAATTTTTTTTTCTATCAAGGTCATAAGGAAAATAAGTAATCATTTAAATAAGAATATAGATAGCTTCCCTCATAATAAAATTTTACACTAATTAGATGGAATAAAATAACATTCTTATGTCTTCAGTAACACAGAGATAAAGAAGTAACTAACATATTAACTTTAACAATATAATCATCAAAATCTTTAATGTCACGGGTATGGTAAAATCACATGCTCCATCTGTTACAGGGGAAATAACTCAAGGAGAAAATGGAAATACTTGACATTGCTAAAAGCTTCAAACCAGGTTTACTAGAAATAGTTATAAGTTGATACTTAAAGCTTTAATGTGTTATATATTGATTTTTAATGTGCGATTTTTGTCTTTATCAAGCATAAGATTCCACCTTTGGACATGAAGTTTTTGTGTTCTCCAACACAGCCGGGGAAAAAAGCTTTAAAATATACCTGTTAAATCCTAAAGCCACTGTACATGAAATTTTGATGAATCATCCCTGTAAATTTATAAAAGCTTTTTTAAAATATTGCTCCTTCTAAGAATTTTTAAATTATACTGAACCTTCAACTTTTAAGCAAAAATGAGTGTTTTGTATACATATAATATAGGTATGGATAAGAAAAAGGGCCTCTTCATCTGTCACAGATCATATTAAAATAGATACCCGAGATTGAGGACCTCTACACCTAACTAGTAAACATAGGAGAAAGTTGCAATGTCATCCTTACATCTTGATCTTATTTCACACATAAAGTCACCACAGCCCTCAGTCTGCTTCCTCAAATTACCCCTAACAAAGTCACCACAGCCCTCGGTCTTCTTCCTCAAATTACCCCTAACAAGACTTGCAGGTCGAAGGTCAATGGTATCCCATTATTATCTATTTCACTACAAGACATTTACCCTTGGTGTTTTCACAAATGCTTTGTCATCTACCATACCAACTTTTGTATACGTTTATTATCAAATCATAAATAAAGTTGATGTTTAAATAGCTTGAATGCCTGATTTATCAAAAAATATAAATGCCTTTGAATTTTAAAGTGACTAAACAATTCAACATTCATTCCAAATTGTTATTTCAGGAGAGAACCAATTGGTTGATTAATATGTCCAGATCTAAAAAGAGGGAGGAGTGATCTAGGGTCACGACCCATGAAATTACACAGCAGATTTAGATCGCCATCAATCACTCTGTCCCTTTATTTACTCTGGTGTCCTGTTATCAGCTAGTTGAAATCTCATAAAACTACAGAATCTTTCTTTCCATCAAATACTAAAGTAAGCCTTTTAAAGTGATCTTCTTGTCATCAGGTGAAGTGTTAGAAAACGAGGGTACATTTAATTGTAATCCTGGGGTCACTGATAACCGTAGGGTGGTATAGATAGGGACAATGGTTAACAGTACGATGACAGAGGTTATCCTGGGACCATGGTTAACAGTACGATGACAGAGGTAGTCCTGGGACCATGGTTAACAGTATGGTGACAGAGGTTATCCTGGGACCATGGTTAACAGTATGGTGACAGAGGTTATCCTGGGGCCATAGTTAACAGTATGATGACAGAGGTAGTCCTGGGACCATGGTTAACAGTATGATGACAGAGGTAGTCCTGGGACAATGGTTAACAGTATGATGACAGAGGTCGTCCTGGGACCATGGTTAACAGTATGACAGAGGTCGTCCTGGGACCATGGTTAACAGTACGATGACAGAGGTAGTCCTGGGACACCATGGTTAACAGTATGATGACAGAGGTAGTCCTGGGACAATGGTTAACAGTATGATGACAGAGGTAATCCTGGGACCATGGTTAACAGTATAATGACAGAGGTAGTCCTGGGACAATAGTTAACAGTATGATGACAGAGGTTATCCTGGGGCCATAGTTAACAGTATGGTGACAGAGGTTATCCTGGGACACCATGGTTAACAGTATGATGACAGAGGTAGTCCTGGGGCCATAGTTAACAGTATGATATGACAGAGGTTATCCTGGGACCATAGTTAACAGTATGATGACAGAGGTCGTCCTGGGACCATGGTTAACAGTATGATGACAGAGGTCGTCCTGGGTGACCATAGTTAACAGTACAATGACAGAGGTTATCCTGCGACCATGGTTAATTACCTATCTTTAATATCCTCATATTTGTTAATTAACTATATTCACAATCTCACTATTCCCTGATCTTCAATACCCTTATTTTTTTATCCCTGTAGATGTAGTGAAATTTCTATCCTTGTAGATGTAGGGAAGTTTTTGTTAAGGAGGTTTTTATCCCTGTCGATGTAGTGAAATTTCTATCCTTGTATAAGTAGGGAAGCCTTTATCTCTGGTGATGTAGGGACGTTTTTATCCCTATAAGTTACCATATGTTGATCAGTAGCACAGCTGTGAGAACTGATAGGATTAAAGGATTTCTATCACTGTACTTCAAATCAACCTATAGCTTCCCTCCCTCCTCGGAATATTGGTATATATGTATGTAGCCATAACCAGTGACATTATCTCTTCTCCATCATGTTCACCCACAGATAAATCCCAGAATGATGGAACTCTTCACACACATTAAAATGTAAAATTATTACTGGACATATTGGTGGGAAACAAAAAAGTATACATGTCTTACATACGATCCATTTAGTAACAATTAAAAAACAATAAAAAAAATCTACACACAGTGACTTGCTACATTTATATTTTAGTAAAGATCTAAATCGACCTGATCATGACCGGTGCTTGTAGTTATATATTTCAGTTTTTGCTTGTAAACTTGCAAGTTCAAGTTTGGACATGAAAAATTACCAATATAAGTAGTCTGAGGGGAAAAAACAATGATTAGATAACCAAAACATGATAAAGATGATGTTCACTCGGGCTGAATTCCAGAGTTACTTCCCTTTTATTTCAACATACAGGTAAGCGACAAAATTGCTGACAATACATGTTTAGGTTGAGGTTAGGAGACTTTTAACAAATTGCTGCTTCCTTATGAAATGCAAATAATTTTATGATTTATGGAATATATCACCTGAACTCAGACATTAATAATACATGTACAAGACATTATAAACCTGTAGTATGATTAAAGGATGTGGAGCCATTTCTACCCCGAAGTTAGCAGAAGATGATTCATTCAGAAACTCCATTTTAATGACAGTTCTGAGAAATAACAAAGATCTGTACTCAACAAGGTGATTTCAGCCTTATCTTCTACTGGGAGACCTTGTGAATCATGGAATTAAAATGCTGCTGCTGCTGTTTTTGGAGGAATAATCCTAGCTGAGATCTTGCCCTACAGCAGTTTACCAAGTGATTACAACTCTATGATGTAGCCAATCTATTACTTTATACAAGTGTACAGCCTTTCAACACATCACAGTGCATGCATTTTAAATTGAAGACTCTTTTATTTAAATCTTCCACAACTTCAAACACAAACTCACATCTTGCAATTTCAAAGAGAATCTGATGTTCTGTCAAATTTACTGTCATGATCTCAATTTAGCTTTACAAGGAATTTCGAGTAATATTATATTAGTACATATAAATATACTCATCAAATTCTCTCCAATAGCACAAACACCTGACCCAATACACTTAAATTCACAAATGAAAGTTTGAATCCTGTGAAATGGAGTTTTTAGTCAATTACTTTATGGTAACCTAGATTTTTACACAAATGATGTTCAACAAGCATGCTGGGTATTGCTAAAACGAAGTCCCCTACCGGTCCTCGCTAAAAATAGTACCAGTGACATTGACCTTGACCCAACACATACCAACTTTCACCAACATACCTTGAAGCATGGCTGAGAAAAGTGTGGAAAACTGAATGGATGGACTGACCGATGGACGGATAGACAGTCTTAACACTTGGCACCTCTCAAAAGATGTTTTTAATTTGAATTAAAAATATTTTACTTTCCTAATACAGAAAGTAATATTGCCAAGATGTTTGTGTGATAAGACTTCTCTATATGTCAAAATGTATCCAATCCAATGACTGGGCTATGGGTATTACAGCACATTAAACAGGGTTTGATAAAAGTACTTGTGAGAACAACGGATATTTTTTGTAATTATCTGACATTTTTTTCTACCAGATATCTTGATAACACGGACAAGAACTATGCAGACTTGTCCATGATGTGAAAGCTTTTGTTTAAATCCCAAATTGTCATGAAATCACCATCATAAAAAGTAAGGACCAGAGTAACATCATCCATCACCTCGTTATCACACCTGTAAAGGTGAGTTTTCCCTGGTTCAACATGACCAACACATCTGGTGTTTGCCTGTTTATTCCATCCCATGCTACAAATACATTAAGTTACACCAAAATTCATCCAAGATGTCATATAAATTTATACTGTAGTAAGTCTTCCTAATTTTGATGAATAATATGGTACATGCATGAAGATCTGTTAACCCTAAAATCTACCAGACTGCAATGTCACCATATACAAGCCACATTTAACGAACTACACCAGGTATTTTTATCTTCACTGATCCTTCTTTCCAGTATGAATAGACTTTATGCTAAAATAGTTATTTCAAAACACTTCTTAAATTGATATCGTGACTACAGGACCTTTACCATATACCTTGTTTTTCCCCCCATTACCTGACAGAGGGCAGTATATATATATGTGTGACAGCCAGGTCAACATCACCTCACGCAAGGGTATCACACACGATTAGGGGTCACGGGTACTGACCCACACAGGTGTGGACAGGTGTGCTCACAAGACTTTTAACACCTACGTCATGTACAAAACTGTAAATGATTTCTGTATAATGTCTTCATCATCTTTATTTTATCACACTTCTCTAGTAATCCAGGTACCAACAGCTCTATTTATATATGAATCCCCCAATCCAGACTTATGTCTGGGTCCTTGAAAAGTTTCAATAAGACCAGGCATCATCTTACAGTGAATGGGTATAAAACTGAATTACATTATATGAAAAGATACACCATACAACATAACAATTGATAACCCTGAATGTCACTAGATCTGACCTACATAGCACAGTATCCTTTTTACACTCTCAATGACTTACTGGACCTACCAAGGTCAATTTCTATAGCACGTCACATCTTAGATATCCTGATTTCAGCCTGCTATAGTTAGAATAATCATCAATATATACGTATACATATACTTCATACCAACGTGAGTAAATAAGGAATGCTGATTAAAAATGTACTGCTTTAAAGCCCAACAAATGTTAGGAGATAGGTTAGAAATGAAGTGTGAAAACAAAGGGCAATAACTCTTTTAATAAGTATTGATCTGAAATGCTGCTTCACAGCTACAAAACTGATGATAAATTAAACTAATCAAGTTTTTAAAGTTCAGGCAAAATTTGAGACAAGAATATTGTATTACAAGATTTAAATGCAGAAAAAACAAAGGACAATTGCAACATCTAATAAAAAAAATCCCTGAATCAAAATGACCCCATGTTTATCTAAATGGGACACTTTAATGGCTTGTGGAGAAATCAACAATATGAAATGATGAATACATTAACTTGGATGAATGAAGAATACAAACAGCTGAATATCTTAACATTTGGATCAGGTATGATATATATTTAGAGTTAGATCTTATCTGGTAAAATTAGCAAAACTTATTATCGCTATTAGCTACATGTCAAACTTAAGCTTATACTTCAATCAATGTTTTCTGATTACTGGTACGCCACAAACAGTTCCATGTAGGTCTATAGATAATATAAGTGATTACGTGTACAGATGCACACAAAACAGTATTTTATATCCATCGAAACATTAGGGGAGACTCGGCACATTTACATGCATATAATTTCTGTCTACAAGTATAAATATAATGCAGAACCATTTTGTCTCAGATAGATGTAAGAAATGGTTTAAGCTAGGTTTAACTAAATGTGTGAAAGTAATTACTGAAAACATCTGGTTTACTGACAGAAATGCTTGTATACTTACCAGAGATGGCAGTAGATATCTAGCACTTCCCTGTAGTTAATCGACTCCTTAATGCTATCAGAACAAGTAGCCACACTTACATACCGACCCAACAAAAATGTCCGCTTAAATACTAGTCTTTTATTTTTTTAGAAAAAAAAAAGAAAAAAAAGAAAAACATCCTCAACCAATTTGACACAACGGTTAGATAAATGCTAGACTTTGAGACTCCATGAATGAAGGAAAAGATTCAGAGACTTGGCCTTTTGTGTAGGTTTTCTCAATAAAAATGTTGACTCCAACAGATTTGTGTGTATGATGGGAGTTTAAAGCAGACCATATTATCAATAAGACAGTTCTGTGGATTCTGACATCCTTGTTATATTACAAGTAAATCCCTGATGTAAATAGTCTACAATGTTGATCAACATATATATATATATTTCTATAAATAGAACAATACAATAAACAGAACATTACAATAAACAGAACTTTATAATAAACAGTTACAATAAACAGAAAATTACAGTAAACAGAATTACTATAAATAGAATATTTTCACATTTAAAATTAATTATCTGACACAGAAATGTTTATAATCTGTTTCTCAAAATTTCATGCCTCCAGAATGAAATATTTAATCAGTACAATATAAGTGCATTATAAGTCAACAATTTTATATACCAATTACATAATTATTATTCTATACATATACCATTATACAACATATTTAATTGGTTAAAATCAAACCATATCTAAATTCTGGTCAGAAACTATGTTCACAGTTGCATATACTGACATACACAATGGCTAAGCTAAAAATAATAAAGAATCTAGATAAGACAACTGTCCTCCTCTCAAAGGATTCATGTACAGGTATAACTATTTTTTCCTCGACAAACACATTTTGACTTTTGACTATGCCAAAAGGTAAGTTTTTTTGAGCTATGGGGCAGATTAAAGTATCTTAAAAATTTTCATTTCACATGAGGTTTAATTTTATGAAACACTTCTTGAAGTTTGAATTTTTGCAAGTCTTTAATAAAAACTCCTAATTATAAAGACTTGTGTCATAAAATCTAATATCCTATATGTATTAACCCTTGAGTGGTTTGTCTAAACAATGACTACCAAACATGATTATTATATAATGGTGTATTGACGCTCTACACAATAAAGATTAAAATATTCATAAAAAGAACATTTACCGTATACAGGGATATACTTTTGTGTAACACAGGCCCATAGATCCCGGTAGGGAAAATGGCCTGTCAGGTCGGGTGTTGTCTTACTGGGCGTTATGATGGATGATCTACCTGGTCGTCATGGTAGCGTAATATGACAAGTCTTCTTACGGCCATGCATGTGACAGGCCAGGAAGGGGAGATAACCTTGTAAACTCTGTGTATGCTAAGAGAGGTCTTGTCCCTATTTAGTTTCAATTTTGAATGTGAGAATATGTAGAACAAATATTTTCAGACAGTCTTCATTTTTGGAATATTATACAAAGTACAAGTTGAGATCATCTGAAGTATCAACCTGCTTACAACACTATATAATATTATGTCTGTTACACTTCAACGAGTCAATGATATTTTGAAAATTATACAATTTCATTTGAAGTTTGGTTATATTTTTTAGGATGATTTGATTATCTATCTTTACTAATTATACATTTGCTATCACATCTCTAGTTAAATATTTTAAGAAAGACCTGTGAAACAATATCACATTTAAGTCTCGGACAACCATGATTGTGATTAATCCCAACCAATATTGTGAATGGTCACAGACAACAACTATCGTGAATGGTCATAGACAACCACTATTGTGAACAGTTATAGACAACAAGTAGTGTTAATGGCCAGACAACAACTATTGTGAATGGTCACACGTACAATCACTATTGTGAATTGCCAGACAACAACTATTGTAAAAGGTCAAAGACAACCACTATTGTGAATGCATGGTCACACAAAAATTGCAACCACTATTGTGAATGGCAAGACAACCACTATTGTGAATGGTCACTTAACCATTATTGTGAATAGTTATAGTCACACAACCATTATTGTGATTGGCCAGACAACCAATATTGTGATTGGCCAGACAACCATTATTGTGAATGGTCACTAAACCACTAGAGTGCAACCATGAAAATTGCATATAACGAACAAGCTTGGCTTGCATAGTCCTCGTGAGTTTGCTATATCCTGGTTTTTTTCTCTGCATATTATCTTGTATGATTTAATTTCTTTCTTGTTTAACTAACTTTGTAGTTTTTATGCCTACAATCATTATTCAATCAAGCAAAAGGAACATTAAAAAACATACCTGTCATTTTTGAAGTTATCCCATAAAATTTAATAATGTTTGTCAGTTGCATATTAAATTATGTATGCAAGAATTAACATTTATAACTATGTACACACCCAGGCATGGCTTACTTCTAAATAACTACCTACTGTGTCATCAGATATCAAAACAACTGATACACTTTATTATCAGGTAATGGTATGTAGTCTCACCTTCAGTGAACTTTAAATAGGCAGTAATTGTAGAGCTATCCATCACTTTGTATGATTAACATCTAGAGAGTATACACATTATCTCATAAACCTAAACCTATCCACATAGGAAATGGTAACAATCACTTATATAGTGTAGACTATTCCGTAAAAAAGGGGAGGGGCTAGATTGACCCCTAAAGGGTATGGGGTGTAGACCTATGGTAAAAACGTACCCCAAAAAGTTTGTGAGTAGGACGCTGACGCTGGAGCAACAGCATTACTTCAAGGTTACTCCTAACCAGTGAGATATATGATGAAGATATGATGAAGACAAAGTTAAAACCCATGAATATCCTGGTGTCCATTGTATACATATAATGATAATTTCATGTCCATGTGTTTGGCATAGCAACAAACGGAAAATAATCACTAATCACATATAAACAGAAGGTTTGTTGAATATAGTGTTTCTCTCAAATTGTTTGAAACATAACAGAACACTCCATCAGAAGCTAAACCAACAAACATCAACAAAAAAACACATCCATTCAGTCTTGCATTTACTACTTTAACTTCCAGATCACTTGCATTGTTATCTTGTGTCTCAAATTGACAATGGTACTTACTCATACCAATATTTTTAACATGACGTGTGAATAAAACTTTATCCCAGTCAAATTATACATCAATTTCATTTACTGGCGAACACAACTCTCTCTAAATATAACTAGGTCCAACTATTACAAAGTTTCAAGAAGTTGATGGAGATGAATATGGAAAGGTCCCCATAAAATATGATCATGAATGTGTATGCCTCAAAACTGCCTTAAGGTTTCATTCACTTCCCTTGTTCTCACTTACATGATATGACATTGTGTGAAATTCTCCTAGCATCAGTTGTTGTTGGAGTAAAAAACATTTCTGAATACTTGATTTTTTTTCAAATTGGTTTATTATCTTTGTATTTTTTCAATTAATTAAATTATAAGAGCTTCTTCTATCAGCAATGTAACTTTGTTCATGAAGATTTTGAGTTTCAATTATGTTTTTTTTATAACACTGATGAAATAATATGCAATGAGGAATATACCACAGCTGGAAATAACTTCTCTTTAGCTGTAAAACTTTCCGTTAATAGTTCAAAAGTGTTAGGTTCAATCCTAAACGGAAGCAATGAAATAATTTCATCATGCTCTATATGTTACATTGACATCCACTTATATAATTTTGGACTCAAGATTATATATACTTAGGGCTACTTTCACAAGCCTCGCTGCAAGCCTGCAACCTGTGGACACTTATATAATATTAGTGTTGGGAATCGGTTGATATTTCAACATCCATGGTTAAATTTAATTGGTTAGTATCAACCGATCAATTTTTTATCATTAATTGGTCAGCTTACCACTACATAATCCTGAAAAGAATTCACCTTTTTTCTTGTTTACAATAGGATTGAAAGTGCCTATAGCTATATCATCCCTAGCAGAGTTCACTGCCATTTAAATTTTATTTTATAACAGCTAATCGATTGTTGGGAATTGGTTGCCTTTCCAATTAGATATTGATTACAATTGATCATTGGGACAACAGTAATATATATAAAACCCTGGTATAATATATACTAGCCACAAATATTAATATGTTGCTGGGCTAGAGAGAACTCCTTAGCTTGATTGGTTGAGCAGTAATGCAGAGGTGCTGGGTTTTATCCCTAGGGGAGACACTGAAACAAATTAATCAATCATGCTCTCTGTTTCATTTACATTTTGGATGATTTTGTATTTAAAACAAATGATAAGATCATAAACTCAATCTAAAACCAACTGGGATTGGCATTTATTATCTGATCCCATGAAATCGTCAATCTAGACACCAGTATGAACTTTCCTTTCAACACTTTCCCACAAAATTACTATTAGAAAAAGAAAGCTTCTTTCCACAAACAATACTCCAATGAAATGCTCTTCTTCTGACTTGGCCAACAGTGCTACTTTAATTTCCTCTCCTTTAAATCATCGATCAACATACTCTTGTACATATAATTAACAACTTGATGTTATACTACCCCAAACCATGCCATTCAATTCATAGCTTGCATAACCTTCATTTTCGTTAAGTAGGCAAGAAACAGTAGAACAGAAATGTTTTTATGTATAATATGTTATAAATTACTAATGTACAACTACCTAAATCCTTTTGCTGGTACTGGTAGGAGTACCCTGGGCAATAGATTTACATGCATTTTTAATACTTTTAATACATTGACAATCACATTAGTTAAAGAAAGTGCACCATGCTGAAAGAAAGCATTTTACAATCAAACATTTAAATTTTGTTAGCAAGAATCAACAACTGATTTCAACAGATCATCTCTGAAGTTTCAAACTAGTATTACTTGTGGAACAGATCAATGTTTTCATTTTCTATTAATTTGAAAAGTTTTACATAATCGCTTACAAATATAATCATATGTGTCAAGCAACATAACATATAGACTTAAATTGGTACCATGTTGGTATATTTAGTGTACTGTACACACCTGTCGAATGAGGCAATGGGTGGCATAGTTTTGGAAATTATCACGATACTCAATACCAAATGGTTGTAATGACCGAAATTTATCGTACAGAGAGTGACCTCGTCTACAAGTTTGGTTCATTGTTAACTTTAATGTGGGGTAAATTTGACTTACCTAAATCTTCCATTACTCTCTGCGTGTAGTTTTGCATGAAATGGTTATCTTGATGGGGATAGGGTAACTGTCGAAAACTGACAAAAAATGTTTAATGTTACTTCCGGTTCAGTTGATGATCGTCCTTCTGCGAGGGGAGACAGGTTAGGACATACGTGATGCTGTCTACTCCTGCGGTGTCTGAATCTTATCTCCACTCCTGATAAGACTTTTGGGAAATAGCGTCTAAGTAGCAGGCCCTAGAGACGAGGGGATCCTCTGACTCAGCGGTTCAACCACAACTAACCTCGGAGGAAGTCACACTTATAACTCTCGTCCGCCATATTTGTCAACTCTTAACAGTCTCGCTCCCTGTTGAGGATCACATTAGAGTTGACAATACTTATTCTTCGGGAAATTTTGCATTGATATTTTAATATAAAAAATAAACATAAGTTTCAACTTAATATTCCCAATCAGATGTTAATTGCAAACAGTTCTCGTGTTAATTGAGTGCAGTTATTTATAATATGTCAACAAACAACGTCTGGGATCGAGGTTACCACAAAGTTCACAAGGTGCGTTCGATTGCGATGTCCTTTTTTTCAGCTTGCGCCAGACATACGCGTGCCTGTGCAACTGGGGCGCCGTTTTATTTATGATTATCCTCAACATGTGAATATCACTAATTAAAATAAATGATATCACTAATTCACTAAAGTCAATTTCATTATATGAGAAATTGATATCATTAAGTCAAATTGTATCCAAATATTGCAAACATCGAATAAATACGTTGTGATCGAATATTGCCTCATAAGGTAAAGTGTCATAAGCCTGGTAGACTAGTAAGCCAGAGGTCCCGGGTTCGATTCCTACTGGATATAGTGATTTAAATTTAATAATCATGTGTATTAACCATGTGTGTGTGTGTATTAAATGCTAGTGTTCATTCTTATTTGATATTATTTTTACCCTATGCGTTCTGTGACAAATTTCCTTTTTCATGATTTTATATACACTGTATACTGTTGTTAACCATATGTACATTTGTTTGTCGCGATAATAGCTCTCATGAGCTAATGCTATTTGCAATCATATGTGCGACGTTAGTTAGATATTATTGTATTGTGTTGTTGATCATGCGCTCTGTTACATAACAAAGTATTATTTATAGTTTAGCCCATTTCAGTTGGTAGTCTGTTAAAATCGCCCGTCGCCCGTCAGTACGGCCTTCGATCTGCTATCACCATTTCTCAGACTGAAAGTTTTGGGGTTTTTTTTCCAACGTGATGTGTGTCCTCATCTCATCGATCAGTATCGCATCATTATCTCATCAGTCCAGCATCAATAAAAAGCCTTTTTGGCTGTTTTAGCTGTATAAATAGTAGAGCTGTGTATCGCATGGTTGGTAGCGATACGATACGTATCGCGATACAGAGGTCACGATACGATACGTATCACGATACAGGGGTCACAATACGATACGTATCACGACACAGGGGTCACGATACGATACGATACGTATCACGATACAGGGGCCACAATACGCTACGTATCACGATACAGGGATCATGATACGATACGTATCACGATACAGGGGTCACGATACGATACTTATCACGATACAGGGGTCACAATACGATACGTATCACGATACAGGGGTCACAATGCGATACTTATCACGATACAGGGGTCACGATACGATACGTATCACGATACAGGGGTCACGATACAATACGTATCATGATACAGAGGTCACGATACGATACGTATCACGATACATGGGTCACGATACAATACGTATCACGATACAGGGGTCACGATACGATACGTATGACGATACAGAGGTCACGATACAATACGTGTCACGATATATGGGTCACGATACGATACGTATAACTATACAGGGGTCACGATACGATACGTATCACAATACAGGGGTCACAATACGATACGTATCACGATACAGGGGTCACAATACGATACGTATCACGATACAGGGGCCACAATATGATACGTATCACGATACAGGGGTCACAATACGATACGTATCACGATACATGGGTCACGATACAATACGTATCACGATACAGGGGTCACGATATGATACGTATCACGATACAGGGGTCACGATACGATACGTATCACGATACAGGGGTCACAATACGATAGTATCACGATACAGGGGACACAATATGATACGTATCATGATACAGGGGTCAGGATACGATACGTATCACGATACAGGGGTCACGATATACGATACGTATCGCGATACAGGGGTCACAATACGATAGTATCACGATACAGGGGACACGATATGATACGTATCATGATACAGGGGTCACGATATGATACGTATCACGATACAGGGGTCACGATATACGATACGTATCGCAATACAGGGGTCACGATACGATACGTATCACGATACAGGGGTCACGATCAATTCGTATAGCGATACAGGGGTCACAATACGATACGTATCACGATACAGGGGTTACAATACGATACGTATCACGATACAGGGGCCACGATACGATACGTATCGCGATACAGGGGTCACGATACGATACGTATCACGATACAGGGGTCATGATACGATACGTATCACGATACAGGGGTCACGATACGATACATATCACGATACAGGGGTCACGATACGATACATATCACGATATGAGAAGTTGATGACCTATCAGATATCTGGTATTCCATCGTACAGTATAGTCATGTTTGTGTTTGTGGTATTTCCGAAATATTTGAGTCTTTGTCTACATTTGTTGCAAAAAAACATACATTTTGTCCGTTTCCCACAAAGTGTTCTTGAATTTAGATGGTTTTGATTTGAAATAACATGATGTGTGCGAAATGTGTATTTTTGTGTCAATGTTTTTAATAATCATAGTGTTTTCTTAATAAACTCATCAACCAGTGCCTATGTCGCTGTGACATCAGTCAGTGCCTATGTCGCTGTGACATCAGTCAGTGCCTATGTCCCTGTGACATCAGTCAGTGTCTATATCCCTGTGACATCAGTCAGTACCTATGTCGCTGTGACATCAGTCAGTACCTATGTCGCTGTGACATCAGTCAGTGTCTATGTCGCTGTGACATCAGTCAGTGTCTATGTCGCTGTGACATCAGTCAGTGTCTATGTCGCTGTGACATCAGTCAGTGCCTATGGTCGCTGTGACATATCAGTCAGTGCCTATGTCGCTGTGACATCAGTCAGTGCCTATGTCGCTGTGACATCAGTCAGTGCCTATGTCCCTGTGACATCAGTCAGTACCTATGTCGCTATGACATTAGTCAGTACCTATGTCGCCGTGACATATCAGTCAGTGCCTATGTCCCTGTGACATCAGTCAGTACGATAGTCTGTGACAATATAGTCATAACCTATGTCGCTGTGACATCAGTCAGTAGCCTATGGCGGCTGTGAACATCAGTCAGTGCCTATTTCGCTGTGACATCAGT